>NC_089749.1:29424051-29724051 GCF_040412425.1 Macrobrachium rosenbergii
GGTTGCCCTTGGTAGGAGAAGAAGTAGGCCAAAGGAGACATGGTTAAGGATAATGAGGCGGGAAGCAGGAGAAGTGTTAGAGAGATCTTGAGGAGTTAGCCCAGGACAGAATGAGGTAGCGTGAGTTCATCGAGGCCCTATACGTCCCTGTGGGTGCCACAAGAAATGATTGATTGATTAGAATAAAATAAAATAAAAGAGATACACCTGAAATTCAGGAGACAGCTGTAGGAAGCATGAATGCACTAAGCAGATTATTCCTTATTTAGTTGTAGCCAAGATAACACAAGCAAACTGAGTATTAAATCTAATGTTAGAAAACAACACAGTTTGCAGCGGCAGCCTGCCTAGCGTTACAAGCAGAAACAGGTAGGTCGGGTAAAAAAGAGTGCAGAGGATGTTTGTCCTTGTGCACTTTTTGTGACAAACATAATGAAATCAACTTTAAGAGTTAGCAAAATAAACTTGACTGATGACATAACACTGTATTCAAGAGTTTGAGATGAGAATCAGCACAAGAACACATTGGAAAGCAGTACTGTAGTCCAAACAAGGCAAAATAAATGTGTTAAAATACAGGCAGTCCCCGGTTTACGACGGTTCCGCCATTTACGACGCTCCGAGGTTACGACGCTTTTCAAATATATTCATCAGAAATTTTTTCCCGGCTTAACGCATGTTCGGGGTTACGACGCAAGCATATCCGACAGAAGAAATTTGGCCCCAAAACGGCAGAAATCATAATTTGAAGGTTTTTTTTATGTAAACTCAATAATAATGCAGTTTACGCTGCTTTTCAATGCACCCAGAGCATTAAAAGTAAGGTTTTCTAATGATTTTGACGATTTTCGACGATTTTCCGTTTACGACGATTTTCGGTTACGACGCTGCGAAGAACGGAACCCCGTCGTAAACCGGGACCGCCTGTACTTACAAAATAATAGCTTCATCTCAAAACATTCTAAAATGTTTCCTCAAGATATCCACTTTTTGAGAAACACAGATAGAAATATTAAATGTATGCTTCTCAAAAGTAAATTTTGCTTACTTGAACTCTGCACATGTGCATTATTCAATACAGTCCAAGTGCTCGAGAGCTGGTGCCAGGCGCTCTGAAACTGGCGGTGGACACTCATGTAGCTGGGGAAGGTTGAGAACTGCTCCCCGATTCCTTAAACCGCTAACTGGCCAGTGGAGAAGACCGTCCAGCATTGCCTGCTTGCCTCTTCAATGGACGAGACAAAATTAGAAAGTGTGGGTAAACCCTACCAATCTCCCCTGGACATCCAGGGACCTTCGTCTAGAATTGGCAGGACGAGCAGCCACCCCTCCACTTGCACAACACTTTCTATCAAGACGCCTTTCCAGTGGCAGTCTGCCGATACCTGGGAACATGCAACAGGTTCGACTGAGGGGGCTCCTACCCGTGGGCAAACCCCACTGGCCTTCCTTGGGCTTACAGTACGCCTCTTCCCAGGTTAGGGGAGTCTGACAGGGACCTTCATCTAGGAGCGTCGGCAGGACAAGTAGCACCTCTTCCACTTCACTGTATCACTACCAGGTTAAATTCTTCTTAAACCTAGACTCGAGACTGGCAATGGCATCAGGTTCGGAAGCCAGGGAGCCAAGAGCAGGAGTAGGTGGATTAAAAATAGGAGGGCTAGTGGCAGAAGAAAAATTAGGAAGAGGGGAAGAAGGAATAGCAGAGCTATCCTCTAACCTAGGCTAGGGTAGAATACTAGGCTAAGGGAAGCTCGTTTCTAAGCTCTAGAGGCCGCTTCCTTCCTCTATCCCTCTCTGACTTGTCTAGCTGAGATTATGTACCTTTTACTACTTTAGCCCTAGTTTTCTCCCTACTATATTTCTGCCCCCAAAATTTACTCTAAATTGTATGAGTATCTTATGAAGATTGATTCTTCTGGTTCTGCAACGTTCGCTATAATAGCGAAAATTGGTGAACTTGAATCAGACATAATAACCAAAGAACTAGAATACTGATCCAAAAAGCTATTAAAGCTGGAAGGCTACTCAAAAAAGCGATAATACTTCACTGAAATCCAGCCATACAACCGAAAATCAGTAAACAAAAGCTGTTACTTGACAGCTGGCATAAACAATAGGGTTTTCTGCTAAGTCGTTTCCAGTACTCCCGTTGGTGGGCTGGTGGGCGGGGCTTGTCACCTACACTAAACTATCAAAGTGCTACCACGATTTTTAAATTTTATGCTATCAAGTGAGTGGAAACTATAGCTATGTAATTACTTGGTAAGTTACTTATATGAAAAGGCCAAGTAGGTGGGAGGGTTGGGAAAGAAGGAAGGAGCCACAAAAATACTATGGTGTCAAAGGAGGACATAAAATATGCTCAATAAATACCTGATCCCACCACAGTACTTGATCATAAATTTTAGTTAAACCTTTGTAGCACCCACACATGGACCCTACACACTCCTACACAGTAACCACCATTATCCTGTGACAAGGAACCCGCAAACGAAACACAACTCCTCTCGTACATATGTCTTCCTTATTATCATTGTCACAATTCATGTATTATTACTACTGTATGCATTCCACTGACAGTTTTCCAACCATGTATGTATGGCCTTCAGTCCAACAGCCTGTAGCGTTTTATATGTATGTTTCTCTCTGTGTAAAAACACAAATGCTTGTACTTAATCCCTGTTTCAACCTGTTGAGGTCAGAAGCTACATTGCAGCTTGCACGAGCTCTTCACCTTTGTGAATATTTTGTAAATAAATTAGTAAGCTATAGACTCTGAATCTTACTTGTACCTCGCCATACACCTCAATTTTCTTTTTCAAGTCTTTTGTAATTTGCATTTACTAAAATTTTACTGACCATTTTTCAGCTATTTTGAAGCGATTCCTTGACTTTATTTTAATAATTTAGCTTTACATTTGTGCTCTTTTGTGTGAAAGGGAGGGTCATTTATATTTATTTTGTTACAGAAAGAAAGGAATTTTAATCCCCATACATGATAAAAACATTAACTTACATTATATGTTTCCATCTTGACCCGCAGCCTGAAGTTAAAACTTTTGAATGTTGCTTCTGCAAAAATGTTCTGGAAAGCTTCATTATTATTGTCTCTCATACCTCCTAATTCCTGGGCAGAAACCCCTAGTACAGCTTCAGCCTGGTCTTGGAACATTGTAACCCACTGGTTATCACTAATGTCAGCAAGATTAGCCTGAAATAAAAATAAATCAATTTCTAGCAAAAGAAAATGCAACACTCAGATATTATGAAACTGCTTAGAACAAATGGTCTACAATGTTAATGAACTGACAAACAATGCTATTTAGAAGTGTCATAAATTCAAAGAATTCTTCAAAGTATCAATTAATCTAGTTATTGAGTTATTACTGCACTCTCCACAACACAGTTATAAAGTGCTAATATCTTCATGTTAACCATCATACTTACTGAAACCATAAGTCTCCAATTGAAATTATCATATTCCTGATTGCATTTTTCACAGCGATACATGCCATTGTTGAGATCCACAACTTTCTTGTTGCAATTAGCAGTTGGGCACGCTGGGTATAAACAATTTTCCTTTCTTATCAAAACAACAGAGGCTTTAACGGAGTAGTAATCAGCTTGGTCTCCTTGTCTTCCACCTAAATTCTCTAGTTTTGCTTCTCCAAATGTTTTGTAAACATTGCCCAGCCCTGGAAAATTTTTACAGGATTTCAGTAACTTGAAAATTTAAATCAGGAGTTATTGCATATTTTACCAAAAATTACGAGACACAAACAATAACACAACAAAGATCAATTCGTGATCCAATTGTGGCACCTCATCTTACAAGATTTTGTTACTTACTGGATGTATCTTCCAAAAAAATGCATACTTTTGTGTACTCGCTTTTGCAAGTAAAGTATGTATAGTTATTTTTCTTACGTGTTAAAAGTTATAACTATAATGTACATAATTTAAATATCATAGCTGTACTTTGTTAACCTGATACTTGAGTAAATTTTTAAAGGTGAAAGTGTCCCCCTGACTTCATCTGGCAATCATGTGCTCTAAAATTCTAAGATGTTTGATTAAATAAAGTACACTAGGCAATCACACTACCACAAATCATTGTTAAACATATAAGAAGTTCATAATGTACACTCTTAAAAATAAGATTGGGCCATGTTTCTTTGTTTTATTGTATGAGCACATGCTTTTAATCCTCAGACCTGTTGTTAAAAGGAATGTAAATGCAGAATAAGAAACTGTTGTTAATCTAACCTATAAAAGCAGTTCCTTCTTTGATTTTTTAGTGATTGTGACATATTTTTTTGTTTCAGTTTGTAAGAAGGTGCTCTGAAATTCTAAGATGTGTGGTTAAAGGTGCAACTGCCTTAGCCTGCCACCTTCACACCCCAAGAGTTTGAAGCATACCTGTTTACTCCATACCATACCAATGGAATTTGGTGATTCTGAGTCACCACAACCTCATTACATATGTCATCATTGAGATAAGATTACATCAAACTGACTGCACATTATCTAATAAGGTTGGCATATACTGTAACGTACGGTTATTTATATTTTGTCATCTTCAAGGTAAGATTTTGGGCTGTATGTAGATTTATTTCTGCGTGCATGTCTGTAAGTACACAAGCTTCATGTTAGAAAACACTATGCTTGTACTGTGGCTGCTCCCCCTCCTCTCTTGTACAGTATGGTACTTAATTCAGGAGTTACACATACAGTATATATGTTTTTCAGTGTAGAGTATATGTACATATAAACACTGCAACAAAGTATACTATGCACTTACTCTGGGCTCTCTCTGCTCACTATTTCAGGTACAGTATTTTTATTGAAATTTATTCAATGCAATAAACTATTGTACTTAATACAGTGCTTCTTTCAGTATTTTTTCAGTCTGTGTGAATACATACACATATTGCATCAAGTTAAGATAAACTAAATACTTACTGTGCTTGCTTGCCTCCCTCTATCCATCTCAATGAGAGAGAGAGGGTGAGAGAAGCATGCATACAGACTGAAAAATATAACTTTCCATGATAAATTTGTTTAAATACTTACTGTTAAACAGAGTTTATATTTGTGTAGGTTGGGTGTCAGTGGCATTCAAAAAAGAATACAGTGCTTGGCTGGTCTAAATGGACTGTCTAGTTAATCTGTTCTCCAGCAAGTGGGTTCCAAATATTTTAGTTCTCGTCAGAAATCCTCGACAACCCATTACATGTGGGAAGGTTGGGTGGGTTTATTCTTAAACAGTAGGTAAGCATCCAAACAAATTTTATTACAAAAATCTATACAGGCAGTCCCAAGTTAGTGGCAGGCTCGGTTAACGGCGATCTAGTTTTAAGGCGCCTGTTTAGCGACGAAAATCGGTAATTTTCGGAGCCAAAAATAGCCAATTTCTGCTTATCAGCGCTGATACATACCTAAAAGAGGCACTGATAACCGAAAATCAACAATAAAAGCACCTAAAATCACCAATTTTCGGTTATCATCACACCCTGAGAATGGAACCCCCGCCAATAACTGGGAACTGCCTGTAATACTCTATTGGGATAAATCTTATCCACTGTTAAAGACAGCTAGTTCACACATTAGGAGGGCACTGGGTAGTGCAGATAGGAAACATCTGCTCAGCCAGGCAAACAAAGTCTCTTATATGAAACCAAATTATTCTTATCTGATCAGGGATCCTTCCTGGACTGTGCTGGTGCCAGAAGGTGGATCCCTCCATGAGAGTACAGCTCTCATGTATGGCACAGTTGGAGTAGCCTTATAAAGAAAGCTGTCTCTTCAGAAGCCGTGTTACTGGGTGCCTGGGTCTGAGAAGCCTAACAAATGACAGTTCAAAACTAAAAGGAATACCTATAGATACAAATGTATGCTCTTGTAAATATGTACCTTCATACGCTCCTAAACACAGAACTGAGATTTTAACAAGAAAGAGTAGAACGGGCTGCTCTTTCATTCAGTTCAAGAAAACACTTTACGCATGGGCAACTAGTTTACTAAAGGCCTTACAATTCTCAAACACAATCTCCACATCTCTCAGGCATTGAAGTATAACAACAGAAATGCACCTCCATTACACTGCATTAACTGTCTCTTCCAAAGACAAATGAAAAAAACCGAACAATATGCCTACTTCGCATACATCAGGAATAGTTACCCTCAGCAAAGGTAAAATATTGGGGTCAAGCTTCTCATAAGCTAACTTTACCAAACAGTAAACACAAAAGGACTCAGCATTCTTAGACAAAGGAGTGTTCAGACTCCTAACTCCACAAAATAAATGATTAACATCACCTCTGATAGGCTTTAATCTAAGTAAATTTAACTGCCTTCTTGTGAGGTCAAGTTTGATATCTTGACAACCTTGGAAGCAATTCTGCTCTAAAATTATTACGTCTATAAAAAATGGCAAGAAGAAAAGATCAGCATTTCTATCGCAAAGGTCAGTGTTCTGCAAAAACGCCTTTAATTCACTTGCTCTCCTTGCAGTCGTCAGGCTACTAAATAGAGACTTTCAATTACTAATCAAGTGCTTAAAAGAAGCCATTTCTGAAGGCTCATATGGCTCTGCAGACAAAAACTTTGACACTATGCCACAGTTAAGAAAGAGGTTGATTTAGTCTTCTAAGCATCTCAGTCTCAAAATACCTGAGGACCCTTTATGATCTAAATTGTTGGCAATGTCCAATTGAACATGACACAGTACAAAGTATTGATCTGTATTCTCTAATAGCTGGGACCAACAGCTTCAGAGAGTATCACAGAAAACAAAAGAACTTAATTAAGTTGAATATAGAGGTAAGGATGCAGGAAATACCTCGAGACTGACACCAGAAGTGATAGTTTGTCCACTACCTTTGATATAACTTATTGGTTGAGTCTCTTCTAGGCCTGAGGATAAGAGACTCTTGAGGTGTTCAAGTAAAGCCTCATGCTCACAAAAGACAGTTGATAATCTCTATTGGGTTAGCTGAAGCACATGGAGTGTTTGATGAAAATTTGCGGTATATGGTTGTTTGAGATCTCTCCTGAGCCAAAGTACTGGAAGAGAGCAAAGGCCTCCTACTGGTGCAGGGCAGTCATGGGCTTTGATGACAGATGCAATGGCACCGACATTTTTTCTCTCAGGGAAGAATGAAAAAGAGAGTGCACACTCAGGGGGAACTGCTTCTTTACCCAACACAAATTTGGTTAAACCCTTAATTGATTCCAAATTCAGATTAACATCCTGTTCTGACTTATCCAGAGCTTTTCATGAACTGAAGGGAGAGCAGAAGACAAGAGCTATGGAAAGGGCAACTGGAGGCAGAACTGATGGAAGAGAAGGGAGGGAAAGCATGTGGGGCGGGAGAAAAAAAGAATACAGGCAATCCCCAGTTATCTGTGGGGTTCCATTCCCGACAGCATGACAATAACCAAAACTTGGCGATAATAGCGCCGATCCCTGGTTACCAACGCCGATAACCAGGGATCAGCGCTGATAACCGGGAATCGGTGTCGAAAATCCGGTTATCGTCATCACTAGACAAGCACCGTAAAACCGGATCGCCGATAACCAGGGACCGCCTATAGTAGATGAAGCCAGAAGTAACCAGCTTAAGAATACTTAAATCAATTGCCTGCGCAACCTATCCGATTCCCTTTTCTTCCTCTAATCAAGGAATTTCTTCATCACTGTTAGGGCACTCACTACAATCCTCACACCTGAGGTCAACATCAGACTTCTAACTCTATAACTAATACAAATAAGAGTGCCTAAGTATTTCTGCCAAATATATCCTGTTTACATTAAAGCTGCTACTGCAGAACCTAATATTCTTATGTTTACTGCCTCTAGCTGAGGACATTCATATCCAGCAAAGTAATATGGTCACAATTCTGTGAAAAAGCACAACAGCCAAAATCCTGAATGCCATGCAGCCCCATTTACTAGAACGGAACGAAGAATTTTGACAATAATTAAATCATCTGAAACCCTCCTGGTGAAAAACAGGTGAACTAGACAGTCCATCTGGGTCAGCCTAGCATTCTTTTTTTAATACTGACCGCATCTGACCAACACACAGATGTAAGATATTTTTAACAGCAGGTAAGAAACATTCCAACTACTGTAATTTAATTATGTACCACTTGTAGTACTGTATTAGGAACAATACTGTATTGCATTCAATAAATGCTAATATAAATACTAAACAGAGAGAGAGAGAGAGAGAGAGAGAGAGAGAGAGAGTGTGTGTGTGTGTGTGTGTGTGTGTGTGTGTGTGTGCGCGCATGTGTGTGCAGTGTTCTGTAACTCAAGTTAAAACAAATATGTTTCTGGTCTTTTTTTATAATGTATGAGTTTTGTATATTTTAAATAACTTGTAAGAATAAGTATGTTGAACTACTACATTTTTGTTAGGACATACTCTACAATACTGTATTGTATATATATCTAGAAGAATTCATTTTGCAGATCTGAGACTGAATGATAATTAGAATTTTAAAATGAATAATTACAAAATACTGGTTAGGATTGGCTCTATCTTACTCTATATGGAATGGCTGCATACTATAAGCTACGAAAGTTGGCTCCAGGGTATGATATAGATTATATGTACATCATCATTACTTACAAGGAGGGGCAGAGCCACCAACAGTCCATTAAGCTTAAGTGCCACCACATAAGTAAATGCATTCCCTAAAGTAAAACATGTTAACAACACAACTAAGCAAAGGAAGAATTAAGGTGTTTCAATACTTACCACCTGAGGCACCACCACCACTCTTCTGGTTGGATAAGTTGATAGACTCTGCTGTGGAACCTCCATTATCAAACCAACCCTTGAGTTTGTGTGCTTCCCTTATATCAGGATTGATCTGCACAGAAAATACAATTACTGACAGAGACCAAAACAAATATAGAGGGAAATGTCAAGATACTGTAGTAGCAAAATAGTAAGTACACACAGTCCTGGACTTGAAAGTTAAAACATTATCTCCTTTTAAGTATTCTATTTTTTATTTCATAATTACAGTTCAAATTGTATTAACACAATTTCATTTAATACTTTAATCCTTGCTTGACTCCTCATTTAAAGAATAATTTGCGTGTTAGTTTGATTAAGAGTGTTATTAAATTCATAGAGATAGGCAGTGTATTAGTATGTTTATCTGGTTATAGACAAGAGTCCTATCTAATCTAGTAATTTTATTTACTTCAGGTTACATACATGGCAGCAGCTGGGGTTAGACTGGAGGTAGATGTGGAGAAAATAGGTGAATGCTTGCTTTCAAGTTCAGGGTTTTTAAATGCTGTTGTTTAAGATATTAAGAAGTGAATTTTAAAGGTTTGTAGTGATGTTAATACTTGAGAAAGTACATATAGTCCATTAAAGTCTGGATTTAGATGTGGATCAGATACCATGTTATACCAGATGGAAAGATAATTGTGCTTGAGTAGTATAAAGCTATGGCCTCAAATCTTGTAAGATTTGGTGGTACTAGAGTCCATCTCTGCAAATGATATGCCACAAATAACCTTACTTTGTCTCGTATATCAGTATGAATACTGCCACTGTTAAGCAGCAGGATAATAAATCCCTTAACCCTTAATGGATGGAAATCCTCATGTGAGTATCTATAACAGGTTTTGGGTGATGGGTGGGAATCCTCATATGAGTATTAATATTACGCACCATTTGGTTTGGATGAATTTAGCAAGAAAAATGTTCAGAGCACTTCAATGGGCCATGAATGACTTATGGCAACTATTTAGCTCAGCTCGGGAGAGACATCGATCAGTATGCCTGGAGATTTCAGAATCCTGTATAACTACTACTGAAATTTTAATTCTATGTGTACTAAAAAAATTTACAATAGTATTTTTATTTAAAGGTCATGCTATTCAAAAGCTTGGGCCATCATTCAGCTACTGTACCAAATGTCTGTTAGCCTGCAATCTCTACACATTTCTTTCTGATGCTATAATTTCAAATATACTAAAACTATTTTACAATGCTAACACAGGTAAAGAAAAATCTAAAGTATAGTAATAAGGTATGCATACTTTAAGCACACAATGAATGTTCAATGTTATTGGAAGTTGTGTTGGTGGCATAATGGGTTGAAGCTGATGAAATGCATTGCTCAGTAGATATACAGTAATGAGTAATGTACAAAAACTTATTTTCAAATTTGAAGCTAGTTGCTTAATACAGTAATACTTTGTGACATCATTTCAAATTATGGCCTTTTTAACTTTACACAAGTTGTTAAAAAATATTAGGGAAAAATAAAAATTGACTTCCCTCGGTTATTTTTCACACTGGTCGGTATTAAAAGTTAAAACGCTATAAATAAAAATACAGACATCAATATAAAAAGGCCAAATCACATAAAAATGGATGTTTATATAAAATTCTGTACAGTTTAAACATATGTAAAAGCTTAAAAATGTAAGCTATCTATATTAAGCCAGCCTTTTGCTGGCACAGGTTCTTGCTCCTCAGCAGCTTGTAATGAAGATGTTAAAAATACCGTTTATTTACATGACATTTGGCTATAATGCCTATACTGTACTTTTATCTACGTAATTCAACATTCAGCTACCAGCCATAAAAATAAAAAAATCAAGAGAAAAGTGCAATATCAAATAAAAAAAATTAAAAGATATATACACATAGGTGTCGAGTTATGACGAGGTTAGGTTCTTGCATGCATATTGGAGGCCGAACTTTGACATCAGTCAGTTTGGAATTCAGTATGCAGGTATATATGGGATACCCCTTAGCCTAACTCCATTTACCCACAGTCTACCATGAATATATTTTTATACTGTAACTTTCTTACAACTCTTTACATAATGCATTATATTCATTTGTTTCACTTAGAACTTAGTAAAACTGCCTTTCTACATTGTGTTCCCTTACCATGAATTGTACTTGCCAAGTATTATGTCATTCATATTGTACTGTAGACTAAATGCTTAGTATGTTCTTTTTAAGAAAGTTTTTGAACAGGTATTATTAATTTTCGTTTTTATAGTGATCACTGATTTTCCATTTCACCAAGTAATATCACGGAAACCATTTACAGTAATACTTCGATCTTACACGATTCGAGTTGCGCGAATTCACACACACACAAACTTTTGACTGGAACCTAACTAATGGGCATACGCGATTTTTTCACAGACACACGAAACTCTCGAGAAACCCTGCAGAAGTGGGTGTTTAATTTTTGAAGTAATTTACAAGTTTTCATGCTTTTATGTGTAAAATCTGTATGAAAAATGCATTTCATTCTTTTATTTGTAAAATGTGTATGAAAAATGCATTTCATGCTTTTATGTGTAAAATCTGTATGAAAAATGCATTTCATGTTTTAATGTGCAAAATCTCTATGACAAATGCATTTCATGCTTTCATGTTTAAAATCTCTATGAAAAATGCATTTCATGCTTTCATGTGTAAAATCTGTATCGAAAATGTATTTTTTTTATTTTTTTACATGCATAAATATGATGCAAAGGTAATTTCAGCACATTCACTTAGTGTACTTTTACAAGATGTGATACCCATTTGCAAAGTTACTGCACTTCTCAAAGATGATATCCCTGCAGAAAATGCTTGTTTAATGTTTGAAGTACATTTATAAGTTTTCATGCTTTTAACTGTAAAATCGATATGGGAAATTTATATTTATATTTCTGTACATAAATATCATACAAGTATTATGTCCATTTGCAAAGTCTTTGTCACAAGGACTTTACATGACCTTGAGATGAGGTTGTTCAGTCGCGCTCATTTGATAAAATGAATTGGTTAATGTAATATCAGAGATGTAACTAAGAGTTGTATAAGTGTCATTCTTTGAAAATTACTCTGTTCACCTCTGAGAAAAGTGCTGGTGCAATCTGTATGTGCATGTAATTACTGCACGTTCAGTTGGTATACTTTTACAAGATGTGATACCCTTCGTTACTGCATTTTTCAAAGATGATACCCCCGTAGAAAGTGTTTAATTTTTAAGTTTTTGTGTTTTTAGGTGTAAAATCAGAATGGACAATTTATATTTATATATTTGCGCATAAATACGATACAAAGGAAGTACAGTTACTTTATTACAGTATCTCTTTCTCTCATTCGTCATTACCTGTACAGTATATAATTTTAAATTGATTGAATTTTACCTGTACTGTACTACCTTCTACTGAACATTATGTACATGTTTTCAATATTTTATGGAATTGTACTTTTGTTGACTGACAAGACGTTTTTGCCTAGTGACGCAAAGAAAACGGCTTTTACTCTATCCAAAGAAAACATCCCATGAATTAGGGGTAACATTAGTATACGTG
Source organism: Macrobrachium rosenbergii (assembly GCF_040412425.1). Lineage (NCBI taxonomy): Eukaryota > Metazoa > Arthropoda > Malacostraca > Decapoda > Palaemonidae > Macrobrachium > Macrobrachium rosenbergii. The sequence continues at coordinate 29,436,419 of NC_089749.1, forward strand.
ACGCACCTACTGTAAATGCGCTATTATGAAACTGTGCAGTACTCAATTTTTATGTCAACCATTTACTGTATTCCTTTTTTAAGGGTAATAAGCTAAATTTTAAATAAAATTACACTAACTTTAGTTCATTTAAAAGTTAGCTTAATACTTTGTAAGCATATTTAGTACTTAAACTTTGGAAATAAACATTTACTACCATTTTTAAAGACCATGCCAAACTTACGCGAAAATTCACCTTGCACGAGGGGCTCCGGAACCTAACCTCGCATAATTTCGAGGTATGACTGTACATCTACATATGCTATTTTGTCCTACACAAGACCCACCATTTAGCTTTTTTTATTTAATTTTTTTTTTTACTGAGTATCATACTTTCATATTTACAGTATATAGGAGAATATTTTATCACTGTTGCTATATTGAATTTCAGTATTTAATTTTCCAATTAATCTCCGTGTTTTGTAACTTGCCCTGTGTTTGCATCCAGTGGTAACTGCATAAAATAAAGTCAGTTTAACCTTATTTAACTTGACTGATGAATATCACACCACAGTAAATCACTACAGTATTGGTAAGTACTTTAACATTACTGATCTTTAGTTTGATCTCAACCAATTTCCATTTCGTCATAATGTTACAAAATGTTTTGTAATTTTTGTGTATCACATGTGGAGCACATGCTTTTGTTGATGTTTATGATTTCACATTTACTCTGAAGTTTTTTAAAGCTTATTCTGAGAATGGTTATTAACTCAGTTTCTGCATGGTAAATGTTATAATCTTTCATTCTTTTTCTTTTATGAGCTCATCAAACTATCAACAAATGTTCTCCCTGCCTCCTCATCTGCCCTCGCTACCTCTCGTTACCCGAACATTATGCAAACTGAATCTTCTTCTGAACCATCCATACTTGCAACAAATTCTTGTTGATACTCATCACTTAAAGGGTCTGAAACAAACTTCCAGCCTTTGCCTGAATGGTAATGAGACTTAATGGAGTTCGTCTTTTAATCTGGTCTTCTATCAACACCATTAATAACTTCCATTTCATGGATTGACCCTTTCCTTTGCATCATAATTACAATAGCGTTAACTGAAGTAAACCTTTTTAACAGCTTCACACATGCGTTTTTGATCCTTAAGAATTGTTAAAACTGTTGAACGTAGAAGTTCTGGGTTATATGCTATTGTTGACGATGAAAGTGTCCCTTTTGTCTACATACTGTGGCTCAACAAAATATAATTTTTTTAACAGTAAATGAAACACAACTGACAGCTATTGTTCTTGTTCTTGAAACAGTGTTGATAGAGAGAACTGAAAGCAGATGTGTGCATGTACATGCATGTTAGGCACGCAAGAAACTATCAAACGTTTGATTGTATACTGCACTGACTGCAGCTGGTTTACAATTAAATGTCAGCATGAGCCAGAGATCTTTGATGTAAACATTTTAAATGGATAAATATCAAACTTTGTCAACTCTTGCAACCTAGTCATATGTTTTTATATTGTTTAATTGTATGATCATAAGCCATGCTGGATATACATGTTTGAGTGTGTAGCTTGCTTTACACACATTGCTGGGACTGCTACTTGTAAATTTTTTCATATTTTTCTTATTTTCATAAATTTTTTTGCTACTGTTGTAAACACGGATTGTCGTAAGTCAGTGCCTATCTGTACATCGTTGACTTTCTTCAGAAATGCTTCCATCAAATAAATCATCGAGTGTACGAGTGTTTATTAGAGGCCGTATTCCTGAACCAATGAAGGAGCAATACTCCTGCAGCCAGGCCCAGCATAATTAGAAAAGTCACTATAGAACTACAAGGGATAATACATTTAAGAGGCTTGTGTTCCTGTTACAAGGGATAATACATATTTAGAGGCTTGTGTTCCTGTTCTTTATTGCCAGACCCTAATGGTTATCTGAAATAAAGAAATTAGTTGATAATCTGCAACTTCATCATGATTCAAAAATTTCTGAAACACTATTGCCATGAGAGCGGTGGTCTGCTGAAGGTGCAATAATCCCACAGCCAGCCCTGACATAATTAGGTAAGACACCTTCGAACCACATAGAACACATACAGTATATAGGTTTGTGTGTTGTTTCCTGTTCTTTAATACCAAAACCCTATGGTATCTGGAATAAAGAAATTGGTTAATAACCCGTGACTTTACTTCGGACCAAAAATTAATCTGGGTTGTTATATATTTATTAGGTGCTAAGCCATTTCGTTACCTGTTAATTTCTTTTGTACGCTCCTTTGAGGACAAACAGCGACTATGCTATAAAAATATAGGTTCTGACAGAGGAAAAATCTATTTTTGGTAGCTGCTGTGAGTCCTCAAACCCATCCACTCTCCCTGACAAAAAGGCATGGGACTGGGGTGAACATTTATCCTGCACAGATCTAGTGTGTAATGAGGAAGATGGCTGACACACACTGTTGTCACATGGGTCGTAGGGCCGAGGTAGTCACTGTAGGGCAGGAAATAAGAGCCTCCTGTCCTGAGTCCTTTGTATTCTATCATTGTGCCAACAAGCACTATTCTGGCTCAGACCAACTATAACAAAAAATTAGGTTTTTCCTATGTTAAAATCTATTTTCTAAGCTTTCCTTTACATTATTCATAATTAATATCCATAAATTCATTAAAAATCATAAAATGTTCAACTACTGAACAACTGACTGTACATGTACTTGCAATGATATGGAGTTGCTTACAGGGGTCTGTAGGGTGTAATTGTTTAAATAGCTTATCCAACAAAAGTAAGTCCTTTTTCTTTGGGAACACAAGTCCATTCTTAAACTCATTGTGTAAATTAAGGTTTAACAAAGATTTTCCTTCTCACTTTCCTTACTTTGCATGTGTACCTGATTTCACAATAAAAGATTTTTCTTTCATACATATTTTAATGCACTACTAAGAATAATTCAACTTTGCATGTGTACCTGAGATTGCTCACAATAAAAGATGTTTTCTTTCATATAGCTATGTAATTTCATATCAAATTTAATGTGTGACACTACTAAGAATAATTCAGAAACTATAAGACCTACAACATTTCAGTTAGATGTCCCTTTTATTCTTAATACTATTCATTATTTATTATCAGAGTCTTTGCTATGCTATCGACAGTATCTGCATAAACTGACTGCCTCATTTGCCATGTTTAAACAATTTTTTCTAAACTTTATGAAAAAATTCTTTGCTTTAACTAAATCCTATAGTTTCCAAAACTATAATTAACCCTTAAACGCCTACTGGACGTATCATATGTCGACTAAAATTGTCTGTTGGGTGCCAAGTGGACGTACCGTACGTCGACTACAAAAAATTTCAACCTTCGGTCAACTTTGACTCGACCGAAATGGTCGAAAAACGCAATTGTAAGCTAAAACTCTTACATTCTAGTAATATTCAATCATGTACCTTCATTTTGCAACAAATTGGAAGTCTCTAGCACAATATTTCAATTTATGGTGAATTTAAAAAAAAAAAACATTTTCCTACGCCCGCGCGGTAACTCAGCCAAAAATTTCAGAAATTCTTTCGTCATTTTGTCATAATTTTTGCACTGTTTTATATTAGCCGTTACATAAAGTTTTATATATGAAAATGTGTGCAGTTTCATGTAAAATACAGCAAAATACAACCCATGGTTGTAGCTTTTATCAGTTTGGAAATATTTTCATATAAACCACGATAACTGCCAAAATTTCAACCTTCAGTCAACTTTGACTCGACCAAATGGTAAAAAAACGCAATTGTAAGCTAAAACTCTTACATTCTAGTAATATTCAATCATTTACCTTCATTTTGCAACAAATTGGAAGTCTCTAGCACAATATTTCGATTTATGGTGAATTTTGAAAAAACTTTTTCCTTACGTCCGCGCCAGAAATTCTTTTCAAATCATGTTGTCGTAATGTTTGCACCGTTTTATATTAGTCGTTACATAAAGTTTTATATATGGTAAATGTGCGCAATTTCATGTAGACTACAACAGAAAATAGCTCATGGTTGTAGCTTTATCAATTTTGAAATATTTTCATATAAATCACGATAACTGCCAAAATTTCAACCTTCGCCAAATTTAACTTGACTGAAATGGTAAAAAATGCAATATAAGCTAAAACTCTAACATTCTAGTAATATTCAATCATGTACCTTCATTTTGCAACAAATTGGAAGTCTCTAGCACAATATTTTGATTTATGGTGAATTTCTGGAAAAAAAAAAAAAAAAAAAAAAAAAAAAAAAAAAAAAAAAAACACACACACACCACCACACAAACAACAACAAACCACCACCACCTTTTCCTTACGTCTGCGTGCGTAACTCGGCTGAACATCTCAGAAATTCTTTCGTCACGCTTGTCGTAATGTTTGCATCGTTTTACATTAGTCGTTACAGAAACTTTTATATATGAAAATGTGCGCAATTTCATGTAGAATACAACAGAAAATAGCTCATGGTTGTAGCTTTTATCAGTTTTGAAATATTTTCACATAAATCACGATAACTGCCAAAATTTCAACCTTCGGTCAACTTTAACTCGACCAAATGGTCGAAAAACGCAATTGTAAGCTAAAACTCTTACATTCTAGTAATATTCAATCATTTACCTTCATTTTGCAATAAATTGGAAGTCTCTAGCACAATATTTCAATTTATGGTGAATTTTGAAAAAACATTTTCCTTAAGTCCGCAAACTCGGCGAACATCTCAGAAATTCTTTCACACACGTTGTCGTAATAACATTTGCACCGTTTTATATTAGTCGTTACATAAAGTTTTATATATGAAAATGTGCGCAATTTCATGTACAATACAACAGAAAATAACTCATGGTTGTAGCTTTTATCAGTTTTGAAATATTTTCATATAAATCACGATAAATAGAAAAATTCTACTTTCGGTCAACTTTAACTCGACTGAAATGGTCGAAAACTGCAATTGTAAGCTAAAACACTTACAGTCTAGTAATATTCAATCAATTAGCTTCATTTTTCAACAAACGGGAAGTCTCTAGCACAATATTTTGATTTATGGTGAATTTTTGAAAAAACATTTTTTTACGTCCACGCGTTACGAATTCATGCATCATTTTGTGATAATATTTTCTCTGTGTTGTTTTGATCATTTTACAATTTGTTATATACCAAAATCATTGCAATTTAGTGTACAATACAAAGAAAAACAAAATAACCCGTTAGCTTTAACCGTTTTGCTCACAGCGATTTGTATAAAATTATATATGAAAATTTTTTTTTTGCAGTCATATATTTCAATATTTATATATGATAATGATATTTTTTTTCATTTCTGATGGTTGCATATTAAACTTCAGGCAATGACAAAAAAAGGAGCCAAAAATGAACTCTTAATCTTAAAAACTAAGTGTGCTGTGATTTTTTTAAAAAAACTTTTTTTCCGCTTCGGCGCTAAACTCCCGAACGCCGCTGGCATACGGGAGACGTTTTTGTAAATAGAGGCTCGGCGTTTAAGGGTTAATTCTTTTCAGGTGGAAAATCTTTCTAAAGTAGAAATTTAGTAATACTCCATACAGAGCACTCATTGCAATGGTCTAAATGTATGACAGCTTTTGATCTTTTCAGTTTTTTCTTCATTTCCAAGAGTCTTCTATGATCAGCTATGCTTGAGCTTGCTTTCAATCTGTATGTCTTTGTTTACTAAGCAGCCTAATACAAGAAGAGTTCAACAGTTTATGATTGTCAAGATGGATCAAGCAGTGACCCTTTAAAGAGAATATCAATCAATTTCTTTGCAGCTTAAGTTACTTAACCATCCCAAAAATGATCTGTCTTAAGATTAAAAGAAAACTGGCAGTTTGTCAAAAAATATTATTATTACTATTATTTCAGTAGATGAAACCAGTTCACATGGAACACGCACACAGGGGCCATTGATTTGAAATTCAAGCTTCCAAAGAATGTTGATTTCAACTCCCACTCCCAGTGCAGCAGTAACTGATCATGATACACAGCCAGTGATTTTCATCACCCTGAGGGAGACATGAACCTGCGACATCTGAGTGGCATGCCACAACACTAAACACTATACCAGCAATATGTCACATTTTTGGTTCATGATTTCATTTGAATCAAAATTAATAATGATGATGATTTATAGAGAAAATAAATTTAAGCTGAAAACCTGATACTAGATCATAATACATAAGGCAACTGCACACTGACCCAAAACAACCATCAGTCTATTTTTAGATTTTCTGTATTGTAATTATCAGGTATGACTTACCATTTGTAGCACCTTGTGATGGATATGGTACATTAATGAGACGAACTCTCAAACTGGGTACAAAACGTCACAACAACATTACATTATTTACTTGTCAATCATTGAAATATGGGAACAATTAATCTTACCTGGAAAGATGATGAAGACAAAAGGGACAAAGAAACACCACCAAAATCTGAAACCTTTGCACCCTTAATTGCAAGGACAGGTTGTAATGATCCATCAAAATTTTCTGCACTTGTTCCCCAAAGAGTAACTCTGACCTGAAATTATAAAAAGGAACACTGAAAACACTGTCCAACTTCCAAAAAAGGATCATATTTAACTCAAGCAGTAACACAGGAAAAACTAATCAGGAGCATGTGATGTACCTCTCAACTAAAAGCTGAAAGGTCTGGAGACTGACATTTCTTTACCACTACAACCCAAAGAAAAGAAAAGCTTGGCAGGAGCCGATATGGAACTTAATAGTTAACTTGCTTCCAAGCTAGTGCTTTATGAGATGCAGGAATGGGGATTTGGGACATCTACAATACTGATTACAGTTCACTGTCAAAACTCTTACAGTTTCATATGGAATTTTCTTTGATTTGCCTCAACAATTAGTTATTGAAAACATTTAACCATAAGTGGGTAAGAATGTCTTCTGCCAAAACAATGTCTTTTCAAATAGAAGAATTTGTAATCACCAAAAATGATCCTGGATGGTTGCATAACTAAGGCTTCTCAGTTTGCTTGGTCAAAATACTGGTAGACAGAAGTTATGCAAACCAATAATCAATAGACACCTTAACATCACTCCTGCCACAGCAAAAAATGGTTATCTTGTTAATTTTTTTTCATATATTTTATAAAACAGTGTAAAGAAAGTGGGAGTGAACTGAAATATCACGCAGCAAGTTTACCTATTCCCAAAAAGTGATAAAGAAAAGTTTTGTTATAATCATCTTCAGCAAAGCTGCAGGTCTAACTATTCCTGGAAAGCTAAAACAAAAAAAGTTAACATTAATAATTTTCAACAAAGCTGTAACACCACTGGAAAAGCAGAATGCTACAATCCCAAAGGCTTCAAAAGAAAAGGATGCCCAGTGTGGAAGAACTAGGAGACAGCACCTTTTACTTTATGTGCGAATTATTGTTAAGCCGCTTAATCTGTCCACTGAATTAATTTTAGCACTCACAGAGTGAGTATTTGCTTTAATAAATAAAATCACGTTTAGATTTTATTGACTAAATTACAGATTTTTAAAAAATCTTATAACTGAGTTGAGTGAAAATGGTGATCTCTGACAAATAATTTATTTCCAAAACTTAATATAATTTGGATATTCACACACAAAAATTTTTTTTTAATGCTAATGTTACACTCTATGTAAAAATACAGGGATTGGGCCTTGTTGGTATCCAACAAATATCGATAGATCAAACGAGTGACCAATTCTAAGGTAAGACCAAATTAACTGTGTGCTCTTTTTATATGATAATCCATTTTCCATGTTACTAGTACCAGGTCTTTACTCTACATATCCTGCCATTTATTGATTATAATGGGTTTCAGAGATGTTATATAATTACTAATATGAATATCAACATGTGATCTCATCATAGTAACTGCAGCGTTGGCTGCTTCATTGACTTTTCAAGGCCCATTTTGGATTAAAACTGGCAGTCTGGCATCTTTCTGCCAACTACTGCATTTTAAAGTATGAGTGCCTCCATAGTTTGAGTTTTGCACTACCAAATTACATCAATACAACAGCTTCTTGCAAAAAAAAAAAAAAATTTTTAAATTATGTATTACAGACCAGCCTCCTATTACCTAAAATTCATAGACTCAGAATTCAGAAATAGTACACAATATGTGAAGTGTGAATGTGAACCTCTTAGAAAATTAGGCAAAAATGAATGTTTATAATGAAATCAAGCTTTATATATACTTACTAGGCAATTACATAGCTATCAGTTTCTAGTCGGCAGTTAAAATTTGAAACTTTTGTTTAGGTGTAGGTAAATGACCCCGCTCAATTTCGGGGAAGAAGAGGAACAACTGAGCAAACAGCTTCAATTTGTTTGTGCCACTATGTCCATGCGAGGGGAGGGCAGGCTCTCATTCTGTAATTACTTGGTAAGTATATATAAAACTATTTTATCTTGTTTTTATATAAGTAAAATATCTTAGCAAGTAATTACATAGATGATTCCACATTGACAGGCGGTGGGATACATGGACAATCCTACCCCAAAAACAGTACATAATGTAGTGAATTCGAGAATAGAAAAATTGCTAGCATTGGGACTATGCTTGTTGTTTCCTTACCTGCTATGAGAGCTGCTGCAGGAAGATACTGCCTCTGGCTGGCGCTCATCTTACTTAGCAGAGGCGTGGCAGTATATTTATGGATACAACCTCTCTCTGACATCAGTGGGAGCTTTGCAGTGAAGGACATTCTAGTAATGCATACAAAATTGCCCCTGCCCAGGGCACAGTACCAACACAAAACAACCAGATAACAACGCTGTTACCTACACCATAAAATTAAAGACACCACCACCCAACCATAAAAGAGAGAGAGAGAGAGAGAGAGAGAGAGAGAAGAGAGAGAGAGAGAGAGAGACTAGAGAGAGAGAGAGAGAGAGAGAGAGAGAGAGAGAATGGGTATCCTAGTTCAAGGCTCTTTTATGGATGGAAGAGATGTCTTTAATTTTAACCCCCACCATGCCAGCCACAGCGATAAAGGACCCAAGTTTTGTGCACTCACTAAAAACTGTTTCCCGGGCCTTAAATAGTGGGATGCAAATACTGATTTACAGCTCCATTACGTTGCTTGGAGAATGTCAGAGAGAGGTTGTATTTAAATACTAAGACACAGCCACTTCTCTGATTTCATGTGCTTTAACCTTCAAAGCAGGCAAAAGCTCTTCTCCTACTTGAGAATGAGCTTCTCAAATGAGGTCTATTAAGAAAAAAGAAAGTGCATTCTTCATAAGAGGCCAAGAGGGGTCTTTAACCAAAGTCCACAGGTTACTGGAAGGCCCCCTTATCTTCTCAGTCTTTTGTAGGTAAAGCTTTAAAGCTCTCACAGGGCAAAGAGCCTACGCTTCATCCTCTGATCCTAGTATTCCTCCCAAATTCTAGATATTAAAAGAATGAGGCCAGGGCTTGGACGGATTCTCATTCTTTGTGAGAAAACCAAGGGTATATGGGCAGATCACATCTCCTTCAGAGAACCCAATCCTTTCACCAATGACCTGTATTTCACCGACCCTCCTAGCTGTCGCTAAGGCCACCAGAAAGAGGGTCTTCTTAGCCAGATTCCTCAATGAAGCAACGTTGAGAGGCTTGACAGGTGGACCAGAAAGCCATTTCAAGACCACATCTAAGTTCCCAGATACTAGATCTGTACTCTGCTTTCCTGCATCAAAAGATCTAATCAAATCAGAAAGGTCCTGGTTCGAGGATCTGTACTCTGCTTTCCTGCATCAAAAGATCTAATCAAATCAGAAAGGTCCTGGTTCGAGGATAAGTCCAGGCCTCTGTGTCTGAAAACAGAGCTAAGCATGGCCCTGTAGCCCTTTAATGTGAAAGAGGAAAACCCTCTGGAGGTTCTTAGAAAGAAAAGGAAATCTGCAATCTCCATTAGAATCATTTTAGAAGAAGAGATGCCATTCCTTCTGCACCAAGTGCAGAAAATGGACCACTTATTCTGGTATACACTGCAGGAAGACTGTCATCTGCATTTTGAAATAGCTTCTGCAGCTACTCACGAAAATCCCTTAGCTCTGAGGAGTTTCTTGACAGTTTTTACCCTGTCAGAGCTAGAGTAGACAACCCTTAATGGAACCTCATGAAGTGGGGTTATCTGAGACGATTGTGTTTTTGAGGGAGCAGCCTTGGGGAGTCTACCAGAAGCCCCTTGAGATCTGGAAACCATTCCTTTAGTGGCCAAAATGGGGCAATCAGTATCACTGATACATTCTGGTGAGACTGGAATTTGTTCAACACCTCCCGTATCATTCCGAAGGGAGGAAAGGCATACAGATCCTTGCTGGACCAGTCTTGAAGCATTGTGTCTGTCGCCCATGCTAAAGGATCTGGAACTGGTGAGCAAAAGAGAGGGAGACGATAGTTTCTGGAAGTCACAAAGAGGTTCAGAGTTGGTCTTCCCACAGTCTCCACAGAGCTGAACAGACTAAAGGATCTAGAGTCCGCTCCATGGGGATGACTTGATTGCCTTGGCTCAGCTGATCTACCAGCACATTCAGTCCGGCTCATCCACAGGAGAAGATCCCTCGCTGCCTCGCAGAGTGAAAAAGAATGAGTTCCTCACTGTCTGCTGATGTATGATAGGACTGTGGTGTTGTCCAAGCACACTGATACTGTTTTGTTGTACAACTCAAAAGGAAAGGATTGCAGCCCCAAGTGAATTGCCTTCAATTCTCTCACATTTATGTGCCATTCCCTTTGCTCTTGCAACCATGTACTGGAGACTTCCGTCTCCCAGGAGAGCGCCCCAGCCCAAGTTCGATGCGTTAACATACAAGCTTAGGTTGGGGTTCTGAGGGAATAGGGATTTCCCTTCTAGCAACCTCTCTTCTGACCTCCATCAAAGCAGGTGTTTCTTGATGTTCTGAGTCATCGGAAACACGAACGTGTCTGGATAACTTTTCCTGTCCCACCAGCCTGAGGAAGAATTGTAGAATTTTCATATGAAGCCTCCCCAGCAAGACAAACTATTCTATGGAATCCAACGTCCAATGGAGACTCAACCACCTGTTGGCCAAGCAGGTTTCAAGAGAGAAATTCGTCTACCGTTCATAAACACGACTCCACTCTCTTCTCTTAGGGGATGGAAAGCCCAAAAAAGATGAGAATTCAGTCATCCCCAAATAAACTACCTCCTGTGACAGAGCCAGCTGGGACTTTCGATGATTGATCAACAATCCAAAATCGTCGGTGAGCAGAGGTGTCTTCCGAAGGTCCTCCATGCATTGTTCCTTCATTGGGAAATGAAGGAGCCAATCATCTAAGCAGTGCGATGTTGATCCCCATGAAATGGAACCATCCTGCCAGGGAGGCAACAACCCAAGCAAAAACTTGAGGAGCTGTCAATAGTCCAAAATATAGAGCCAGAAATTGGAAGACCTGGCCCTGAAATATGAATCTTAGGTACTTCCCTGAGTCCAGGTGCATGGGGACATGGAAGTACGCATCCTGCACGTCTACTGAGACCATCCAGTCTCTCTGACGAATAGATGAAAGAAAGGAACAATTTGTCTCCATATGAAACTTTGTCTCCTGAACAAATATGTTCACGGCACTCACATCCAAGACTGGTCTCCATCCTCCTGATGACTTGGGGACTACAAAAACACGATTGTAGAACCCCTTCGAGCTTACATATGTGACTACCTCTACGACCCTTTTCTCGTGGGAGCTCACTTCCTCTGCAAGGGGCGGAAACCTCTTTGAGCCTACGGAGTAGGCAGTCAAGACGATGGGCTTCTTGACTAATGGAGGTCTTTCTCTGAATGGGATTGAGTAGCCAAACTTTAAGACTTCAAAAACCCATTGTTCTGCTCCTTTCTTGCTCCAACTCTCCCAAAAGAGGAGGAGCTGGCTTCACTTCACGGAGGAAGACTTGACTGAGGATTTCTTGGTAGAATGGGGGGTGAAACCAACATTTGCTTGTCCTCTTGATTGAGACCTTTGCCTGCTCCCACAAAAGGGAAAGGGCTGCAGAGGGGAGGCTGACTTGGCGCTAAAAGAGGCAGCTTCTTATGGCGTCTCGAAGATTGCACCAAAAGATCTTGTGTAGATTTCCTTTGTAATACCGACACAATCTCACTGACCACCAACTGCAGGAATAAGAAATCCCACACCAGAGGGGAGAAGAGCAGGGCAGACTTCTGGGCTGTGGTGATCCCCTTCATGGTGTATGAGGACCAAAGCTCCCTCTTCTTTAAAATCAGCTGTCTAGAAACATCACTAAAACACCACTGGTGCCTCTGCTCAGGGCTGGAAGCCTTTGAACTAGAGGAAAGACAGTGTACCTCCAAAAACACGCCTTTCCATTGGCTGTCTCTTATCACCTGGGACTTGACTACAGGTACGACTGAGGGGCTGACTACCCGTGGGCAGACCCCACCAACCTCCCTTGGGCTTCCGGTATGGCTTCTCCAAGGTTTAGGAGAGTATGCCGGGGACCTATGTCTAGGAGAATTGGCGGGATGGGCAGCCAGCTCCTCCAATAACACTTCATTATCATCACTCACTTTATGCTCCACATAGGTTCAAACTGAAGCCCCTATCTGAGTCACAGTGTTCACTAGCAATTCAAATGGCATTGGGATTGGGAGCGAGAGTGCTGGGTAAATGATCAGGTGGTACAGTTGAGGAACTGGGAATGGGAGAAATTACAGGCAAAGATACGATAGGTACAACAATGAAACGCATAGAAGATTCCTGACTAGCTACAGTCTTGTCATGCTTAATGGTCACTTATCCCTTCCTCTCTACCTTTGATAGATGAGAATTCAAAATTTCCCACTGCTTAGGATCCCAATCCTTACAGCCAGCACAAGATTTCTCTAACAAGCATACTTGACCCCTGAAGTTGTGCACAATGTATGAGAGTCATATCTAGCTAAGGTTAATCTTGTACTGCAGCCTTTGCTGCAATAACAAGTACTAGTCATACTTGTGTCTGCCATCGTCAGCAAACAAGTCGATAAACAAAGCCCAAAAAGCAAACAAGTCACAATCGGGAAGTCAATTCTGTGAAAATTTAAGGTTTTCAATTAAAACCCTATCTCAATAAATTGCCGAAAAGGCTACCGAATGCAAAATACTTCACCAATTAGTCACAACCAGAAAATCAATGCAAAATACTTCACCTATTAATCACAACCAGAAAATCAGCAAAGTACTGAATTCCAAATTCAGCTGCTGCTCACAACCTACATCGTAAGCCAGAAGAAACACACTGAAGCTCTTTGCTCAGTTGTTGTTCTTCTTCCCCAAAAGTGGGCAGAGTCATTTACCTACACCAAACCAAAAGAATTGCTACCACGAGTTTCAAATTTTAGCTGCCAATACTAGGAACTGATAGCTATGTAATTACTTGGTAAGTTACTTATATAAAAAGCTCTATTGTGAAAGCCTTCATTGATTAAAAGAGCCTTTAGAATTTTTTACACCGTTAATTTCTAAATAAGCATAACAATACAAAATGGCATAAAACTATTCACAATATACCCATCATAAACCAACCCTTAGCTAAGAAAAAGAGAGTCACCATTCATTTGCTCTCTCCAATGAGGATTCTGCAGATATTTTTTAGATAACAAACAGTATTAAGAATTTACCATTCATTTTACACTAATCTTCTTGTACAGTGTTTGTACATGATTTAGTATCTGTGCGTCTGTAACCAGTTACCATTGAATACAGTACTATCCAACCTCTTAAATTCGGGAACCTTGGGAACAGGCCACTGCCAGACCACAGAAAATACCAGAATACAGAATACACCCCTAAAAAACGAAGCTCCTATGAAAACACGGTCCTGGAAGCTAATTCCACATACAAACAGCCTAGCTGCCGACTTAGCCTACTACTTGGCTAAGTTCTGACACCACTTTTCATCATTTCATAGCTTCATACTGCACAATTTCTTTAAAATAGTGTACTTTATTATTTAACATATTTAGCCTACAATCCCGAGTTAGCCTAACCATAAATCAACTACTTAACTCTTCTCAGAATCTGCAGAATATTTATCAGTGACTTTCATCTCCTAAATTTACTATCTTTATAATTATCACTACAGTTTCCTTGTCATTTATTTTGGTAGTATAGGGTAATGAAATTAAAAAATAAAGAATGAAATTCGACAATCACTCAGTGCATTCACCATCAAAAAGTAAACAATGCACACTGCCATCTATTGAGGAAATTGAACACTAAACATTTGCTAACAGGAGGGGAAGGATAGAAACATTTTCTAGCATAGATAAAGATTCATGCTTGTGCTTCATGTCTCTAGCTCATCTGATCTCTTCGGTGGCATATCGAATGGTTAAATATACAGCTATATAAAAGAAATAGAACTCTTAAGAGTACGGAATTTGTGCATTGCCAAATGTCTCATTGTTTTGATTAAAAGTTTTGACTTGGTAGAGCCTTCTCAAGTAGAATCTTTAGAAAACTTACTTAGGCATTTAAATTTAAAATATCAAAAACATATTTGACTTCACACATTTTCATTACTAACAATTATTTTCATTAAAAAAAAAAAGATATGGTATATCTTTTGCCATTGGGAAGTTGTAAACAATATGCGGCGGTGCCCTTGTGGCCACTCAACAAACTAACAGCGGTTGATTCAAAATTGAGCTGAACCACGGGAGTTCCCAGACCACAGAATGCCTGTTTTAAGAGGTTCGACTGTAGTAAGATGTTTGAAAAAACTACCACTGCACATGCCAATTAAAATATAAAAGCAACAATACGTAAGGGTATAATGAAAACTTAAAAAACTATTATGATGAATGAGTGTGCATTGTTTTTGATAATTTAGTTAACACTCATACACAAGACCAACACAAAAGTATTCAAAGTTGTATCATGTTGACTTTGCGGTGAGCTGGTTATACTATGCTATCAAAATTGTTTAAAATATCAAATGTTTGAGAAAACAATTGTTCATTTGCCCATCTATTGACAAAGCCCTTCTCTCTCTCATGAATTTTTATTAAGAGTTCTGATCAACACTTATGATGTTATGAAAGAAACAAAACTTAGGTAAAAATGCATTATACACATACCAAAAAGTTATTGAATGCACGTATGTGTGACAGTAAGTGTGTCTTTGTGAGAGGATACAGAAGAATACATCATACATCTAGAAAAATACCAGTACAAGTACTGCACTTGATACCAATGACTGATTATAGATGCAATAAAGCATATAAATATAAAAATATTTTTATATCAAAATTATGTTTCATATATAGCCTACTTACCAAGTAATTACTTAGCTACAGCTTTAACCTCACATGGCAACCCTAAATTCAAAATACCACGTTAGCGTTCCCGTTGCATAATGTCAAGTGAAACACCCCGCCCACTGCACAGGTTTACTTGGTAGCGACAATAGCCGGCTGGTCCATTCGGTTTTTGCCAATATGTCCATAAGAGGGGAGAAGGGATAGCTCCCATTCTTTAATTACGTGGTAAGTATATATGAAACTTAATTTTATTATAAAAATATTATTTTCATATAAGTAACTTACAAAGTAATTACTTAGCTGAATCCCACTTTGAAAGGGGGAGGGATGAATGGACATATTCTATTCCAAAACAGTAAGAAAGCTACTGCAGGAGAAAAACTGCCACTGGTTGGTGCTCATCTTAACCTGCAGTGGCGTGGCAGTATAGCGGAGGGTCACCTCTACATCAGTGGAAGTCTTGCAACAGAGGATAGGCCTGAATATTGACAAGATGTACATCAAAAGTGCCCTTGCCCTGGGTGCAGTACCAATAAATCGAACAACCAGACAAAGCTGTCACCTACACTGTCCAAAGAAAAAACCACTACCCATGCAAAAGGACTGGTGGGCACTCCAGGTACAAGATAACCCTAGGCTCCCAAAAAACTTGACACCCTATGTCAAGGTGAAGAGATGGAAGAGAGAATCTCTCCTATGCTTCTTCCACCAATACCAAGCCAGCCACTGATATTGGCCCAAGGGTGCTGCAATTTTCAAACACTGTTTCAATTTCTTTCAAGTAACGAGATGTAAATAACGATTTGCACCTCCAAAAGGTCAATTGAAGAATGGCCGAAAGGGATAAATTATGTCTGAAGGCGAGGTGTAGTGATTGCTTGGACTTCACGCGCCTTCACTTTGAACGCAGGCAAAGTGTCTTTCTGGATGCGAGAATGTGCCTCGGGATCAGGTCCCTTAGGAAGAACGACTGTGTGTTCTTCAAAAGAGGGCAAAAAGGATTCTTGACAGAACACCAGAGATTGCTAGAAGGTCCTCTGATTTTCTCGGTCCTTCACAGACAATACCTTAGGGCTCTGACTGGGCAAAGAACCCTTTCCTCTTCCTCAGGGCCCAGGATTTCCATTAAATTTTTAATATGGAAGGAGCGAGGCCAAGGTTTGGATGCATCCTCGTTCTTGGCTGGGAAACCCAGGGTGAAAGAGCACACTACATCTCCTTGGGAGAAGCCTACCCTTTTGTCAATAGCTTACAGTTCACTCTCACACTTGGCAGTCGCCAAAGCTACGAGGAAGAGTGTCTTCAAAGTGAGGTTCTTGAGGGAGGCAGAACAGAGGGGCTTGAAAGGATGGCACATGAACCACTTTAGTAGGACATCTAGGTTCCACGAAACTAGATCAGACTTCTGCTTTGATGTGTCAAATGATTTGATAAGGTCATTAAGATCCTGGTTTGATGACAAGTATATACCTCTGTGCTTAAAAAACTGAGGTATGCATCGCTCGGTATCCTTTAATGGTGGGAGAGGACAGCCCTCTATGGGTTTTCAGACAGAGGAGGAAGTCCGCTATTTGAGTCAAAGATGTCTCAGAAGACGAGATGTTATGTCTGAAGCACCATCAACGAAAAATCGTCCATTCTGACTGGTACACTTTGCAAGAAGATTGTTGCCTGCACTCAGCAATAGTTTATGCAGCTACTCTTGAAAAACCTTTTACTCTGACGAGTTTTCTGACAGCCTGAGGCCTGTCAGACTGAGAGTGGACAATCTTCGGTGGTATCTCTTGAAGTGAGGTAGTTTGAGTAGCTACTGTCTTTGGGGAAGCAGCCTCGGGAAGTCTACCAAAAGATGTAGAAGGTCCAGGAACCATTCCTTCATGGGCCAGAACAGAGTTACCAGGGTCACTGAGACGTTGGGGTGTAACATGAACTTGTTCAGCACTTCCCTTATCAAGTTGAAGGGCCAGAAGGCATACAGATACAGGCCCAACCAGTCTTTGAGCATGGGATCCAGGGTCCACTCGGTGGGAAGGACTTGCTTCTGAAGGCTCACTGTCCGCCAAGACGTTTAGTTCCCGAATAAATCGGGTGATCAACGTCACTTGATTTCGATGTGCCTAGAGAAGAAGATCGTTTGCTATCTGGCAGAGGGAGAAGGAATGAGCGCTCCCGTTTTCAGATATACGACAGTGCAGTGGAGTTGTCCACATGTACTGTCTTGTCCGTCCATGTCTTGTCATGAGCCATGGAAGATGCTGATAAGAAGTTTCCGTTCTTCCAGAAACTTCCTGATTCCCTAGAAGGGCTCCCCAGCCTAGATCCGAGGTGTCCCATTTTATTTCTCCAGTGATCGGAAAAATGACTGTCTCGTTGAGTTTTCCTGTCCCATTTGCTTTCAACAAGAATTGGAGAACTCTCATGTGCAATCTGCCTAACTTGACAAAAAGTCTCGATGGACGAAAAAGTCCTTAGTCAGCTCATCCGTTGGTGGGCAGAACACGACAAGAGGACGCGAAAACTACGGATCATTTGGAGGCAGTTGTCGATTCTCTTGGGGGATGGAAAAGCCGAAAAGTCTAAGAGTTGAGAATCATCCCCAAATAGAGAATCTCCTGTGTCGAGGATAACTGGGACTTCTGAAGATTTAAAAGAATTCCTAGTTCCTGAGTAAGGCGAAGAATGGCCCGTAAGTCCTTTGTGCACTTCACCTTTGAAGGGGATCCAAGAAGCCAGTCGTCCAGGTAAAGACTAATGTTGATGCCGACTAGGTGAAGCCATTTGGCGAGAGGGGAGAGGACTTGGGTAAACACTTGAGGTGCCATGGAGAGGCTGAAGCAGAGAGAACGAAACTGGAAGACTTTGCCCTGGAAGATGGACCTGAAGAACTTCCTGAAGTCCGGACGGATGGGATTATGAAAGTATGCATCTCTTCAAAAGGAGAGAGGATACTTCCTTTGAAAGGGCCGAATGTTTCTCTGAGCCAGCTGAGTAGGCCGTCAAGGTGATGGGAGAGGTGACTAAAGGAGGGTTCTCCAAGAAAGGGATGCAGTAGCCCTCCTTCAGAATCTTGACGATCAACTGGTCTTCCCCTCTGTGATCCCACTTCTCCCAAAAATGGAGAAGTCTGCCTCCTACTGGGGCACAAAGGACTTCTTGCTCACTTCTTGGACAAGGTCTTGGAAGAGCTCCTCTTGATGGAGCTAGGGGGGAACCAGACATTGGAGCGGGGCCAAGATTTCAACTTAGGCTTGCTTCCACGAAAGTGATGCTGTTGCAGTGCAGAGACCATTTTAGGCCCGAACAACAACGCCAAAAAACTCTTGGGGCGCTTGGAGAACTGAGCTAAGAGGTCTTGAGTGGGCTTCTTATGTAGGTCCGAAGCGATCTCTTTCATGACTGAGTGAGGAAAAAGGTGAAGTGAGTCCGGGGGCAAAAATAACAACGCCGACCTCTGCGAATGCATGACTCCTCTGGTGGTAAAGGAACACCAGAGTTCTCTCATCTTCAAAACTCTGAAAGAGAAAAGGGTTGCGAGTTCTGAAGAGCCATCCCTGATGGCTTTGTACATGCACGACAGCACACCTAACAAGTCCACCGCAAAGTGCTCATCCAAGTCCCTGAAGTCTTCTATCTTCTTCACAAGGGCTCCTACCATCCAATCTAAGAAGCTGAGCACTTCAAAAACCATGAAGAGGTTCTCAATACGGTGGCCCAGCTCCGCCGAATAGAAGATAATCTTCGCCAAAGCAAAAGCCGAATGTCGAAAAGAGTTGATGAGGCTGAAGAGATCCCCTTGGGAGGAGGCAGCGACTCCCAACGAGGGAGCTTCAACGGTGGCATACATCAGGCATCTCCTCTTAACCAGATGAGAGGGAGGATGGGCAAAAGTCGCCTTGCCTTGCTCCCTCTTGGAAGAGAGCCAGTCTTGGATTTCTTTAACAGCCTTTTTCTTCTGGGTGGCTCCTCATCAGGAAGGAAGAAGCAGGTGAGGCTGGGGCAGCTGGAGCTACAAGGGCGGAAAGCTCGCCAACAGGTAGCGAAGAAGAGCTGCATACACTGAAGGAGGAGCAGAATCTTGGTTATCTCCTCTTCATCCTCTGACGAGATTGGAGACAGGGATAAGTCCTGAGGAGGCTTAGAGGTGGGAGCTTTCCTAATGAAGCTCATAACCTCAGAAAGCTGTTGCCGATGGGCACCAGAGAAGGCTCATCTTGATCCGGGGTGGGTGCCTGGCGCTCGTGAGTGGTAGACAGGTGACGACGAATTGGTGCTGGGCCTGTGATTGGTGGCGTCGGGCGGTCGGAAGCTGGTGCTGGGCACACTGGAGCTGGGACTGGGCTCCAGGGAGCAGGCATTAGGGGCTTGTGACGGTGCTTGGCATCCAAAAGAGGGTGCTACTGCTTAACAGGAAGCATGGAAGACCAACTGGTGTCATCCATGTGCCTCTTCAATGGCCAGGATGAATCGAAAAAGTGCCTACAGTGCCTGTGATTGCAACTGGAATCAGAGCTGGAAGACACATGACGAACATCCAATGACATGCGTTTCCAATGGCAGTCTATCAAAACCTGGGATTTTGCAACAGGTTTGACCGAGGAAGCGGCAACCCGTGGGCAAACCCCTGCCAGCCTCCCTTGAATCTCCAGTATGTCTTCTCCCAGGGTTAGGGGAGCAGGACAGTGACCTTCGTCTAGGAGAGCCGGCGGGATGAGAAGCCACCTCCTCCACTTGCACTTTACAAGACACTTTCTGACAAAACACTTTGTCCATTATGACTTTTAAGGACGCCCCTATCTCAGCCACTCAACTTACTACTAGACTCAACTTATTAATCTTGGATTCGAGGCTGGCAATGGTATCAGGGTTAGAAGCATGGGAGCTAAGCACGGGAGTATGTGGAATGATAGGAGGAGGAGGAGGACTAGGAATAAGAGAAAGATCGTGACTGGGGGTAGAAGGAACAGCAAGATTAAGATCTGACTTAGGCTTGGGGGAATAATCTTGGCTAACCGAAGCGCTACTCTCGGCCCTAATGGCCACCTTCCTCTTCCTATTCTTTTCAAGTTTACTAAAGTGAGATTGAAGAACCTTCCACTTCCTTTCATCCCAATCCTGGCACTCACCAAAAGTATTCTTCATCGAACATTCCTTTCCCCTACAATTACTGTGCCTGGTATGTGCATCATAGCAAAACTTAGTTAGCCTAGACTTACATCTTTCACTACAATAGCGAAGGCCAGCACTTGAATCAAACATAACTAATTGAAAGCTAATCCCAAGTAACTAAGTAAATCAGCACTTTGAAGCTAAACAAAAGCGATAATACTTCACTGACTTCCAGCGAAACACTAAACAACCAATGAAACAGGGCTGCAGCAACTAGCGCACGATGTTACTCATGCAAGCGGCAAAAGCAGAATGAGCTGCTGGCTATTGTTGTTACCAGGTAAACCCGGGCAGTGGGCGGGGCCTGTCACCTACATTATGCAACAGAAACGCTAATGCGATATTTTGAATTTAGGGTTGCTGCGTGAGGTTAAAGCTATATAGCTAAGTAATTACTTGGTAAGTTACTTATATGAAAATTCAGAACTTGTGCAAATTTTTACAAGCCACTGATCAGCAGTACAGTGAAATACTATACAAACCAAATAAAAGTTGTAAAATGTGAGTCTGCTTTGGTCGTTCTGCTCATGGAAGTCAGATGACACTATTGTACTCACTTGGGTAAACTGGTCCAATAATAATTGGCATTTTGCATCATATACATTTGAGGCTCGCTACCTCACACTGAAATACAATTTCTTACCTAAGTGTATACAAATGTATGTGAAAAGTTCACCAATCACTAGATCAGTTCAAACCCTGCTGGCCTTTTCTCACTGAGTTCACCCACAAGTAGTAATGCCATAGTATTTATTATTACTGTAACATAAAATATTTGGTAAATGTATTATAAAACATTGGTAAGCAATAGGGACAAAAAATAATTGGTCTAAAAGTACGTTGCAACAGAAACCAACCATACAGAATAACAATGTAATTCTAAAAATAGGCATCAAAAGCTTTACACAGATGTGCGTGTATACTGTACATATGTTATGGGCAAAAGAAGTCTTAAAATGTGGCATACTGTAGTTGGTCTGTTTACACCATGACATGTATGTTCAGTGTAATAGGCATTCCTACCAAGTAACTACAACATAAGCATCGTACTTAGTACAGTGACCCCTCGTTTATCGCGGGAGATAGGTTCCAAGACCGGCCGCAATAACTGAAATTCCGCGAAGTACGGACAGCATATTTATTTAATTATTTAATGTGTATTTGGACTTTTTTAAAACCCTCCCTGTACTCTTAACAACCCACCCTTTACTCTATTAATAACAGGGACAACTGTTAAGCAATATGAATTCAGTAGGTAAGTTTACAGTACTATATAACGGGCTAAATTACTGTGGTAAAGTAGCTATAGTATATGACGTGATCGGCAAGCTTTAAATTTTAAAAAATACAGTATACATACAGTAATAATGTATATAGTAATACAATACAGTATCATCTTACTGTTCTGTGTTACATGTAATACAGTACAGTACTGTAACATTTAAGATTAAAAAATATATATATAGTTACTGTACTCACCAAGAAAGAAGATAGCATAAATGAATCTCTAGATACTCTATTTATATGGGGCAAGGTTATTTTTCGTTATACTAAGTGTTTTTAAGTCAAAATATAACTTAAATACGTCTTGTTGTGAAATTAATTTAGCTATTTTTTTCGTTAATAGATGATGCTGCCCGTTTGGGGGAATGTTTGTTTCATGTGAAATAAAAAAACGATTCCGTTCGCTTTTTTCACTTGATTTCATCATAACACAAGCTTTATGTATTTATATTTTATCAGCGTGAAAACAACAGTAATCTGTGTTCTTTCATGCCCAATTGTTTTGATTAAAATACTTTCTCTCTAATTTTATTTACGGTCGAGTTTCATCCATGTTTCTGATGCACGATAATTTATAGTCATTAGCAGCTTGAACATTGTTTTCTCAGCTTCAGCTACAACTTGCAGCTTAAATTTAGCAGCAGTATATTTCCTTGTCAATCTTTTATCCACAGCGAATAAGGGTATAATGTAAATATATATCAGTCTTATTCTACTTAATGTCATTTGTAACATAACTACGGTAATTCTTTACTACTGTACAATGGCTGAAATACAAGCAAAACAGCTGTTGCTATCCAATTCAGTTATAAGCAAAACAACAGTTTCTCGTTCGGATGTTTATGGCTATATGCATTTACGCAAGAGTATAACGTTAATAACAATACCTTTATCATTCTCTTTTACTTTTTTAACTAGAAGATGGGATAAAGAGATGGAGGGAAAGAAGTTGGTCTACTGTAATTTGGTGTCTCTTGCTACCTGATTGTACGCTGCTGCCTGCACCCGCGAAAAATTTTTAAAATATATTATAAATATTGTCGTACTGGTATTAATTGCTTACCCCATCGCAAAATCGAATTATCATCAGGCGAATTATAGTAACTCGAGCACTACCTGCGTACCTGAATATTTTAATAGTTTTATCACAAAAAGTGCACTTAGTCATGAAAATGATATGAAAATACAGTAATTAGTGAATATTTCTTAGTGAAAAATACGGTGAATGGGTGAATTTTCCGCAAATAATGTGTATATGTTCCATAGAGAAATCTGCGAATAGGTGAGTGCGAATCATGAGAATGTGAATATGGGGGGTTTACTGTAACATACATACATACATACACACATCTATATTTTTACTGTAATACAACAGTATAATATGAAGATTAAAAAAGGCCCATAAAACACAATATGAATGTTGCAACCATATATTTCGAGCACTTCTTTCTGTGCAGTGTTCACTGGTAAAATATGGGGAGATAAGGTTACAAGGGTATATAGACTGCCAAACCTACATATTCTTTGTATATATATTCTTGTAACACATCATGTCTCCATATTTTACCAGTGATCATGGGCACAGAAGGAGGTGCTTAAAATATATGGCTGCACAGTTCAAACAGCGTTTTATGGGCCTTTTTATCTTTGTGTGTATATATATAAATGCAAATTTTAGGCAACATATAAAACAAGAAGAGCTCATTTCTAATCATTTAGTTATACTGTAAATTTCAGAGCATATTTCTTATATCACAAAATAGTTTTTGTGCAAAAATCAGCCTTTTAACTGTCATAGTTCTGTGGTTATTACAAAAAACCATAAAAATTTTTCTTTTGCCAGTTTCTCAAAACTTAGTTTATTAAAAAATAAATGCTTATAACTCCAAGAAGACTGAACCAAATTCGATGGAACTTCTACAGTGTAGTATAACTATATATCTTGACTGTGTATGTAGGAAATTCATTTTTGACAAACTTTTTTTTTTTGCATATTTTTAAAATCTTTTTATAAAAAAAAAAAAAACTTAGAAGTTGAATTTTTAAATTTTCCACACTGAAAATTTTCATTATTAGTTGAAGAATAAGTGGTCAAAATTTGAATCAAATTCATTCATAAGGTAGCTATAAGCACTTAATTTATATTGGGGCCTTATGGAGTCAGCACTCTCCTTAAGGTTCATTGACTGGCCAGGTATTTTTGCTGGTCCAGCACCCAGTTGGCCCTGTTGGTTTCAGACTTTTACTGTTTAGTCAAGGAAACCCTGAATGCTATGGGCAGTTGGAAATATTAATGATTGCAGAATGAAGAATTAACTAAAAGACAGTACCAGACATTAATAGAGACTGAGTACAAAAATGAAAATAGAGGTAGAGATGTTTTTTTATGGTTTTGCAATGTGGTATCACAAATAGAATTTTAAAACAAGCTGAATATTCATTCACATTACAGCATTCTGCATTTCCTACTAACTTTGAGGTTTTGCTCGTAATAACTTAATTAGTTAAACTATTTGGCTGGAGGAACCAATGTCCTAGACCTACTAACAATCATAC
This sequence comes from Macrobrachium rosenbergii, assembly GCF_040412425.1. Taxonomy (NCBI): domain Eukaryota; kingdom Metazoa; phylum Arthropoda; class Malacostraca; order Decapoda; family Palaemonidae; genus Macrobrachium; species Macrobrachium rosenbergii. Next base: position 29,460,726 of record NC_089749.1, read on the forward strand.
TGTTCTTAAACCATTAAGTTATTAAAACAAACTAAAGTTAGATTGCGGCCATGTCCTCACTTTCCACAACAACACAATTTTGAATTGGTCACATTTCTTTGACCCATGGGCAAGTTCGAAAAATTAACATTTCGACTTGTAATTATGTTTATTATACAAGCTAAAATTCTTTTTTGCATTGTAGACATATGCTGAATACCAACAATAATTTTTTGCAACATGCTTTCGGTGCCAAACTGCATTACCATTTTACTTGAACTTTCCATATGCTCACTCTGGTCTTTTCCCCGTCGCCTGACTTCTCTAAAATTACCTTGTGCCAATTTTCACCTTTTATTGAAGAACAAACACTTTGAATCAGCCATTATAAGTCTAGTGGCTCAGGTCTTGTTTAACTACCATGGATAACAATGTACAAAATGTACTACTGTAAAAGTTACTGAAAAATCAAAAGAAATTTTTAAAAACATGAAGGTATTAAGTTGCTAAGAAAAATCAATACGACAGTATAACGAACACTAACCCTTTCAACTAAATCTGCAATTAAATTACTCATAAGTTCATAAAAGAACACTTACCTCATACTTTGAGTCATCAATAATGAGCAAGTCTCGTTTCTTCAGTTCTCTTCCTGTTGTTCTTTGTGTAATAACTGATATATCCATGGCTTCTTTGCAGACACCAATGATATCTGAATGGCAAACAGAGAAAATATGTTTACACATTTGTGTAAGCACCTGTCAAAGGTAGAAAAAAGCCCTGAAGAATCTGAAGTGAAATGACCTCAAAATATCCTCCCTGCCAGGGTACTGACTAAAGTGAGTTTTACACTGCACTTTACAGGCAGCATTTTTGGCTTTTGCAGGGTCACACTGACCAAGGGCTGAATTGCTTTCAGCCTTTTACTTTTTCTTCCTTCCTCCTGGACTTTTACTACCAGCTATAACATTGTTTTGTCTCTTCTGTAATTTCCACCTTTTGTTCAGTGAGACATCCTACTACACAGGCTGTTAAGTCTGGAAATGACTCAGGTGGCCTTGCTACAGATTATCGTAAGTACTTAAAAAAAACAACATTATTGTACATAAACATAATACCATAAAAATATTTAAAACCAGTAACTGTAAAAGACTTATATAGTCTGACTAATATTTATGGGCACCAATTATTAATTCAGCAATAAACTTAATTATTACCCGCATTAAAAAAATATAATTTTTACAAACCTTATTAAAGGCAATGATGATTTTGATGATAAAAGCTCTGTAAAGATCTGTTATGGCTATATCAAATAGGGCCATTCCAAAATATTACTAATTATTATGGCAATTATTATTATTATATTCAGTAGATGAAACCTATTCATGAGAAACAAGCCCACAGGGGCCACTGACTTGAAATTCAAGCTTCCAAAGAATATGGTGTTCATCAGGAAGAAGTAAGAGGAAGTAAAGGAAAATACAGAAAGAGATCCCACCTATTAAAAAAGAAACAAATTGATAAATAGAAAAATAGATAAAATGCATAAAAATGCAAGAGGAATAGTATTAGGGTAGTAATGCATTGCATTTTTGCTTAAACTTCTGAAGTTCCAATCGCACGACATCCTCTGGCACAATACCAGAGATTACAGTTAATGATTTTGTCATTCAGTGTTAGCTGAAATTAGAGCAGTTAAAAAATATTTTACTCTTAATAGTTTACAGCATTCCTCCTAACATAAACGTGATCAAGTGATGCAGCAGCGAATGTGTAATCAATTCTATGACTGTGTGACAACACTTGAATTTAGTCCCTCACCCAGACCTCTCTCACAACAGACTAACTCCTTTTCTATTTATTACTCTCCCCTTTATCATAAACAGAATTTACAGATGTTCCAGCTATTGTCAAGTCTGCAAATTTGTTGGCACTTCCAATCACTGCATCATTGAGATGGACATGTCTGTCAATTAGTATATTCCTAATTCCACCACTGGAAAAGCAGTGGCTGTAATCTAAGAATCAATTGGGATCGCATTACTGAAGGTTATCAGGCACTTAATATTTCAGATGCTATATTAGATCTTGACACAAAAATAACAGTAATAGCACAAGTATAAAGGTAATAACCTAAAATAGTAATAGCAAAAAATAATAGTAATAACCTTGCCTGAGGGTACAATCAGGCCTTTTTCCTCTTTTCTGTTCACCTTCCTGTTATTTCAAAGTGTGTAGGACAGGCTGATGACAAAGCAAAGGCTGCTTGGTGGATTATCAGGAGTGCCCCTTCGTCTTTACCTAATCTTTTCCATCTGAGCTTGTTATAATTTCTAAATCCGTCCTGACTGTCCCCCTCCAGTTGTGGCAAACCTGGCAGGTTTATTATTTCCCTTCCAAGGTTTACTGAACCCACCTTATCACACTTTTTTAAACAGAACTTTTGTAAATAATGTAAATGTAAATATTGGCATTGTTGATGGTATTATTATTAATTGTTCTGTTGATTTTTACAATGTTACTGTTGCTACAAGTCTATTGTTAAGAGCTTTGCTATTGATTCTTTGTTGTCAATTTTAATTCTTTCGGGAGACAATGAGGTGAACCCTGGGCCTGTTACTTAATACCGTATAGTAAGAAAAACTACCAAGTACTTTATTCAAATATTCAGGGCTTAAGGTCAAATTTTCTTGATCTCCAAAACTGTGGCCATAACTACAATTTGATGTTTTTATCCGAGACACTTGTAAGAGTAGTAACAAGTCAAAAGGCTGAGTTTTTAATTCTAGGGTTTGATGGTCCTGACTTTATCGTCGCAACATCCCACATGCGCAAGGCATGGCTGTACACACTAAGTCTGGATTACCTATTTATCGTCAGAAAAATTTGGAGTATAGTTGTCATGAAGTTCTTTGTTTTAAAATTTTCAGTAAGCTCTACAATGTTTACATATTTACCGTCTACCACAATCCACATACTGACGATTCTATATGTGACTCTCTTGGAAAGGATTAACATGGCTCAGTCACAGGATTCAAAAACTTCACTTGTTACTTGTGGAGATTGTAATGCAAAGCAAGGCGAGTGGCTATATTAAAATTCCACACATCAACATGGCTGGTCTGTTTGAGTTCTGTGTATTCTCCAATTCTGTCTGGCTAATTGAGGAACCCACACATATTTCTGGTAAATAGAATAGACCTCTTATTCACAGATGTTCCAGCTATTGTCAAGTCTGCAAATTTGTTGGCACTTCCAATCACTGCATCATTGAGATGGACATGTCTGTCAATTAGTATATTCCTAATTCCACCACTGGAAAAGCAGTGGCTGTAATCTAAGAATCAATTGGGATCGCATTATTGAAGGTTGTCAGGCACTTAATATTTCAGATGCTATATTAGATCTTGATCCTAAGTAGTTAAATGAAATGCTGATGGCTACTTTAATACGGTTATGTCCCTAGAAAGGTCATAAAATTCAGGACAAATGACCAGCCATAGTTTGATGATCATGTAGATAAGCTTACCATGACAAACAGATCAAATTCAACTCATGAAGATGGAATCGTTGACATGAAATTTACACCATTTTTGTTGAGTCTTGCTGTTGTTAATAGAACTTACCATACAGCCAAGAGAAATTACAAGAATTCTTTGAAGAGGAAACTTGAAGGAATTTCTCAGCCTCATCTGTGGTGGGCCAAATTGGCATCATCTATCTTTGAGTCAAGCTCGTCTTCCATTCCTCCACTACTAACAGATGTTGGTAGATTGGTTTACTGGCCCTAGGGAAAACGCTGAACTGCTTCACGAAGCTTTGAAGCTAAGCAGTCAGCTGAAGATGTCCCTCTTCCTGATACTTGTCATCCTGAACATATTTTTACAAAATTTGCAGTTTGCTCTAGAGATATTAAGAAAATTCTTGATACTCTTGATAGCTGGGGTGAAGAAGAGCCTGATAGTCTCTTCCTTTGTTTTTTATCCAGTATAACAAAAACACTTTTGATTAGCAGCTCTCAAAACAGATTTTCCACCCCATCCTCCCCTTCAGGTGGATGGGACTCTGCTGAATGAGTCTGAAGCTTTAACTATTATAGGTGTAACTCTTGACTCACATCTTACTTTTACGAAACATCTAATAAAACTTTCAGCAAATGCCGTACAAAAGTTAGGCATTGTTCGTGAGCCCTCATATGTTCGTAAGAATGATGAAAATCAATGCAACCTTTTTTAGGCCATTTGTCCCACCTTTACTAGAATACTGCTCTTCGGTGTCGATGTCCGCTTCTGCCAGAGATTTATCCTTTTTAGATAGAGTGTTTCATACTAATAAGTTTCTGTTTCCTAATACTGTATTAACAATTATGACTTGCTCATCAATTTTTCATAAGTTGTGTTTAAACAGAAATCTTTCACATTCATAATTGATTCCTGATCCCCTTTTCCTGCTGAGAGCAACCAGATTTGCTGAACAGCAGCACCAATATGCAGTAAATGAGCCTCGCTGTCGAACTGTGTAACAGCCTCACTGAGGATGTTGTGCAATAAGAACTTTAGAAGTTCAATATGCAATGCAGTACTACCCAAATAAAATGTATTTTAATAATGTACAGATTTTCATTTATTCATTTATTAATTTGTTAATTTAACTGTTTTTCTAATAACTAATCTCCTCTTTCTGTATTTCCCACTGCCTTCTGTTTCTTTTGAATGAACACCATATTCTTTGGAAGCTTGAATTTCATCAACGGCCCTTATGGGCTTGTTCCATATGAATAGGGTCCATCTGAATAATAAAAATAAGAATGGTCAAGTGCAGCATATTTTGGAATTTTGAATTGTAATTTTTGCGATTTCTCCAATTAAGTAAAGTAATGATAATTTAAAAGATTACCAAAATTTAATTGAAAAAAAAAAACAACTTTAATGGTAACAAGAATCAAGTGCAGCATGTGTTAGAATTTTGAACTTTGTAATTTTGTATATTTCTCAGGGAAATCAAAGTAATGACGCTTCATAATAGGCTACCAAATGTCACTGCAAATTTTAACTACTGAAAATGTCACCATAATTTACACATTATATAAAAATGACTATCAAAATACTACACATGCTTTCAAAATCTTTCTATGACAACTACATGCCATATTAATAGACCCTGAAACTGTCATTAGTCAAAATTCCTTTGTGCTAAGGCAAAAGTACTTCTGGTGAACAGCAGCTTTGGAAAATCAACTTATTACAAATTACTCACCAATAACAGAGTCCTTTGCAACTTTGTCTAACTGATCCAAGGGCACAAAAGAGTACTGCATAGATGGAATAGAAGTGTTCTCATGACATGGCATAACCTGAAATTTATGGATATGTAGTTTTATGTAAACATGATTAAATCTTTCATACAATACCATTACTTATTATTAGCCTTTACAGATGCCACGAATAGTCACAGATTCTTTAGTCTCTGTTTAAAGAGGGGAAACTGTAGTCAACCAGTAAGGCACATAAGCTGGGGGATCCCAAAGTGCACCTAGCAACATCACTATCATTCCCTGTACTGTCTGAGCTATGAGGTCTGAGAAATAAACAAGGTTGGGAGACAGAAGTCTAATTATAGGTAATGGGTTAACCAAAAAAATTAATTTTCTCTTACAAAAATTAAACCAGTTCCATTCTAAAACCATTACCAGTAGTCCAAGATGGAGATCCGATCTCATTTTAACGTTTCAGGTGTTGAAGGTTCTCAATCCCTTGTCCAAAATCATTGGGGCAAGCTGTGTTTCAGTTTCGGGATTTTTTCAGATTTCAGAACTGAAGGCTGCTCCTAAATACACATTTCAATAATAACATTCCATAAAACTGAAAAATACACAGCACCAAAAAGAACCCGTCATTTGCGTAATCACGTATCATATGATCTCATTTATCATGCAATTGTTAAAATTGTCCCAAAATATGATTTCATTACATATAATATCATTGTATAGTGAGAGATGTATTTTCATTAGATTACATGCAGATATGCTCAATGTGCAGGCTTCTTTTTAGTAGATTATACCAGGCTAGGCTTCCTATGCCGTCTCATTTTCAACAGATTTGACCGATGAGGTTTATGTAAGTTAGCTTTTAACTAATTAATATGGCCAGGCGCAAAAGTTCAGTATGTTAAGCGTGATTCATCATACACTCAACCACGCTTACCAAATTTGTGGCTTGTGTAAGAATTCATTACAATTTCATACACTTAACAACCACTTGCTAATGCATGCAAAACACTGGAATATACAACAGCAAGTACTGACAAACAACAGAATCAAAACACAACTGTCTGCTAATGTTAGTTAACATAACTAACACACATTTACTAAGAGTTGCATTACAGTTGTCAAATTGTTAAAAACTTTCTTATTTTCAAAGCAATTCCATAAATAAATATAAAATACATTTTTATTCATCTGTCATGCAATGGAGAAGGTGTTAAGAAGGTATACTACTAAGTTTAAGCAGCAGCTTATAACTGTGGCTGAAGAAACGAATATTAAGCAGGCTGCAAAATGTTTTGGAGGCAAAAGCAACATCTGAAACTGGCAAAATCATACAACTTCATTTAATTGTCTGTTTATATTATAAATAAAGTAGTTGTATTTTGTAAACCCAACTTTGATAATTTAGAAAAGAAAAGTATCTCTGGATTAATTTTCATTCAGCAACTAAAGACAGTAATGATGTCAGTAAAATGCAATCAGCTGAAGATTTTAACCCTTAAGGGATGGGCTAAATATATATCATGCACACCCCAAGACCAGGCAAACTTTAAGGTTGACCAATTTAAGAATTATTGGCACTGTAACGGTGCTTACAGCGCCGTAACTTGATGTTGCATCAAGTTACAGGGCTGTAAGCGCCGTTAACTTGATGCCTGTTCTTGCTGTTAGTGCCGTCAAGAGCGTATACAGTGCCGTAACTTGATGCAACATCAAGTTATGGCACTGTAACGCCGTTACCAACACTGAAAAAGCGCCCTAAGATCGTATCGCTGTTAAGTTAAGGACGCACTGTATTTACAACCTTGTGTGGGGCCTCTTTTACAAGACATAAATTTTACCAAGTTATTCATGTTTTTTTCTAATTTATTTTATTTTGTAAAATTATAATTACAGCTCACACAATATCATAATAGATAACAATTTCTGAGTACAGTATATTTGTTGTAAAATTTCTACAAGATTTACTGAGGTATACATGTTTTTCCTAATATTTCTTGTTTTTTCATGTTTTTCATAATATTTCTTTGCAAAATTACAATTATAGCTCACATACCATTATAAAAGATAAGAACTAAAACCTACAGCAATCCCTGGGTATATTTATGAGCATTAAAAAGATGTCATGGGAGAGAGAGGGGTAAAACATTCCCCCATCAAGTCAAGAAGCATACTGACTCCCTCTGTCTGAGCTGAGCTGGTCTACTGTTGCTATTAGTCATTTATAAGCCATTGAAGTGCTACAAACCTTTTTCCCGCTAAAAGATCCAAATCGTATGGTGTGTAATATTAACACTCATAAGAGTTCTCTCGTCCATCACCCAAAATCTGTTATAGGATACTCATATGATGCTTCCCATCCATTAAGGGTTAAGAATGTAAACGGAACCAGAATGCAAATGACACATGATTACTGTTTATATCTTGTAATACAATAATATGACAATAATACATGCAATATTATTGGATACAGTAAAACAAGTTTTATTAGAATTATCATTTTCTCAATACAACTATTACTTGACTTTTGCTAATGGATATCTGTCAGTGCAACAACCTAAGAGGGGCAATAGTCTCTCTCTCTCTCTCTCTCTCCATTTCACTGACCACAATACCTATGACGATGCTCTATCCTCCACTAAAAAATTCTGGTTTTAGAATTCCAGATGAAGGATTGTAACCCTATACAAACATAAACACCCAATTCAACAAACAGCTGATTACTGTTGTCATTTACCATACATATTAATTTATCAGGTTGTTAAAACTTGCTGATTCTCAGTAGTGGATTCCAGTAAAAATAAAATACATTTTAATTCATCCTTCTCACACAGGAGTTCTTGAGAAAGAATACCAGTAAATTAAAGCTGGAGGTTATAGCCAAGGCTGAATAAAACTAGTAACGTATAGGCTGCAACATATTTTGGAACAGGCAAAAGCGATGTCTGGAACTGGCAAAATTGCACTTACTGCTTTTACAATCAAGTAATGTGCTTTGTTAATTTACAAGAAAAAGTATCTCCGAATTATGTGTCTTCTGGCAACTACAGTAATGGCAATGAAGATGTCGATAGTACTCAATCAGAGGTGGTTTTGAGAAAGTAAACAATATCAAATGCAAATGGAGCACCATCACAATGTTTATACTGTATTCTGTAATAACAATATGATGATAATACATGCAACAAATTATAAATGGATACAGCAAGCAAAACAACTTTTATATAAATCATTATTATAAATATGGTTGTACTGTTTGACTTTTGCAAAATTATTACTTTTCTTGAAAATTTTTTTCGTTTTTTAGAGCTTTTTCGTTTTTAGAATTATGAATAAGATCGTAAACATGTATGAGGTCTCTAGGTCATTTTTTAAAGGGTTTATTGGATGAGTTTTTTTTTTTACTTAATTCATATGTATTGGAATGGATTAACATTGGGCAATGTGTTTATTACATTTACTAATGTAATGAAAAATAGTTCAAATCTTGAGACAATTTCTATGGACTATGTGAAGGAAATTAAGAATGGATTGAAAATAATCTTTACATACAATCATCATCTCTAGCACAGTGTGATGGAAAGGGCCTCTGTGAAATTCCACCAATAATCTCTTAACAGTGCTTTGTTCTCCAATAATCTCCAGCCTCCTTTCTCATCTAAGTAGGTCTAGGTCCTCCAAGTCTTTTGGTGCCCACTAGAACTCAGCTGACCCTCCCCAGGGGTGTTGCAAAGAGCATCTCCATCACCATCTCCCTTTCACCAATATCTCATCTACAAATGGAACTTCTGTAACTTCTCTTATGGTATCCCTTGGTGAATACCTGCCCTCATACTCTGCTTTTTGTAGATTTATATGAGTCCTATCTCTTAGTTATACCGTACTACATAAGCTCTGCAAATTTGTGGTGACTTGCTTGAAACAGCATCATCATCATATTCTAAATATGTTAGGTACCTATCATGACTCCAATCTATTTTGTTGGCTGAGTCGGTTGAGCTTTAGACCGTCATTCGATGGGCCGGAGTTCAATTCCCACAGGCTGATGAAGAAGTTAGAGGAATTTATTTCTGGTGATAGAAATTCATTTCTCGCTATAATGTGGTTCGATTCCACAATAAGCTGTAGGTCACGTTGCTAAGTAACCAATTGGTTCTTAGCCACGTAAAATAAGTCTAATCCTTCGGGCCAGCCCTAGGAGAGCTGTTAATCAGCTCAGTGGTCTGGTTAAACTAAGGTATACTTAACCTATAGCTTCTCTTCCAATTTTGACCACTCTTTTTATTATGAACTATAAAGAGACGGGCAAACAGCACAGGTGAAATATCATCATTTTGTAGCACTCCTGCCATAACACCTCCAGCAACATTACCATGAATCTACTTCACTCAACGATACTCTGGTCTGTGGACACTCAAATGCCTTCATGTAATTAAGTCATCAGAAAGAATTTTTCAATTCCATTCAAATAACAGATCTGTGTAACTCTTACCTTTTCTAAAACCTTGTTCATCTATAAGCTTTTTATCAATTTCTTTCCCCAAGCTATATATAAAATAAAAAAAAAATACAAGGGTGGCACTGCATACCTTTCAAGATGCAGTTTCTTGCATTTAGCTTTCAACAACCACTCTAACCATTCCAAAACAGAATAAAAACATTCCTGTTACTATCAATATCTTGTTACCAACACTCCCAAGACTTCATACTAAAAAAATTCAGAAATATGTAAGATACTACAATAGACAATTTGGTGAGATGTAACCTTTGCAATTACTGTTCTGCTGTGTGAAATGTGAGACTAAAATTATTCATTTCATACACATAAACAGAACAAACGTTTCAGTTAAAGCACACAGTACTCATCTGCACACAGAAATGACACTTACCTCAGTCATCTTATTCAGTGTCAGCTCATAATCATTATTGAGATTTGAGTACTGTTTGTTGGCAGTCTTCAGAGTTCCACCAGTAATGTAATAAACATTGTTTATCTGAAAAGAAATTATGTTGTAAACAGTACTAGTAAGATTTAAACCACAAATAATTTAATACATTTTCAAAATTGCACAATAATAATTTTCAAGTATTAAAACTACTTCTGACCGTTATGTCAATTAAGCTGATTTTAGCAAAATGTAAAACTGTGGGAATAAATGGATGTGAAAATGTAACCAGTAAACGAAAAGACAGAATACGAATTTCATGTACCCTAATTATCAAAATTAATTCCTGTAACTTTCATGAACATATGAACCCAAGTGTTAATACATTTGCCAGAAAATATACAGGCACGCAATTTACACATCTACAAGATTGCAATATGTTTCTGAAGACAATTTAATTTTCAATATGTTTTACTCTCCTGGTGATTCCCGGTCTCTTGTGATTATCATCAAAATTCTTAAAACCAACTAATAAATTTCTTGTTTACCTCTATCATATCATAGAACTTGTCTAACTGTTCATTGAAAGCAGTGGCTCTTATTTCTCCAGATTCATCAAGAAGATCCATACTGAAGAGTTTGCCTTCACCTCTTGAGTTAGACCACGTTCTAATTCCTGACTTGTTAGTGACTCGAGCACAAATAGTCCACCTGGCAGAAAGGACAAAATCTTAAATAATTATTCTTTTATAAATACAAAATGAATTTTTATAATAAAATAAAGCTTTATAGACACTTAATATATAATTAAAATGCTTTCGTTTCCCTTGCACGGCAGCTTAAAAAATTTAAAAATTCGCAGATAATGCTTCAAAGTTAGGTGCAGGTGGCTGGTTTCGCCCACTAACGGGAATCTCAGGAACTCTAGCAAAGGAGCTCATTCTGTTACTGCCATACGTCCATCGGAGGGGAGGAGGGAGGGCTCTGATTATTTAATTACTTGGTAAGTATACATAAAACTTTATTTTATTATAAAAATGTCATTTTTATATATGGAACTTACCAAGTAATTAAAATGCTGATTCCACCACTGACAGGAGGTGGGAAACGAGGACATATTCTGCTCCAAAACATTAATTCATGTAATGAATTTGAAATTATAACAAGTTGCTAGCATTGAAAAATGACATTTTTATGATAAAATGATGTTTCATTATACTTACCAAAACACTGTAAAAGCTTTTATCTCTTTAAAATCGACATGTCCGAGATATAAATTTTCAAACTTTGTTTGGAATGCTGATACAATTGACGGAGACCCAACCCCACCGGATGCCGGTGGGGTAGTGGCAGGAGACATACCCATAAACAGGTCAGTTTCATTCTCGGTATACACAATTAGTGAAAACCTGAGATAACGCCTCCCCTGCGGGAGGAGGAGGTTTTGCGTTACAGTGTTTTGGTAAGTATAATGAAACATCATTTTATCATAAAAATGTCATTTTCATTATAATGACTTACCAAAACACTGTAAAAGCTGATTCCACATTTAAGGTGGAAGGGCAGGGGATGAGGTACCAGTTATTGAAAGGTTACACACACAAAAAAAAAAGAAAAGGAACAAACTCTAACCATGGGTATCTTATGGATCCCCACCAACAAAAGGGCAGGTGTCACCTTACCTGGTAGATGGGCTTTTGCAGGAGGTACTGCTGCTGGTTGAAGCTCCATTACCTGCAGAGGCATTGGGCGTAAGCACTGCTAGCCACTCTGCTCCATAACAACCCAAATAGTCAGGAAGTACACCACTGACTAAGACAAGGGGTGACTTCCTTTGCTCTTGCCCTGAGCAATTGGAAAGCAACCAGACTGAAAAACGGGTCTCACCGCCTAACCTAAAAACAGTTAAAAACATCCCCTTCCCTATACCCTCAGCAGCTCAAACTAGAATGGAGGGTACTCCAGGTGAACTGAGCACCCCAGCTTCCCATTAACTCAGCAACCATAAAACCACAGGGGAAGGAAAGATAAAGAACCTACCCCCAGTGTGTTCCCCTAAAACCAAGCCTGCTATAGATACGGGACCTAACGCAAACAGGTCCTGATACGCAACTTCAACCTCCTAAGGTAGTGAGATGCAAACACCAACTTCGACCTCCAGAAGGTGCTCTGTGTGATCTGCAAAAGTGACTTATTATGACGGAAAACCACTGAAGTTGCTATTGAGCGCACTTTGAATGTGAGACTTGACTAGGCGTCGTCCTCTTCATTGATGTGTCCTGTGAGCCTCTAAGATGAGTTCCTTGACGAAGAAAGCCAGGGCATTCTTGGATAAAGGTTTGGTTGGATCTTTCACTGAACACCACAGGTTAGAGGAACGTCCTCTGATGCTGGCCGTTCTGGCTAAGTAAGTGTTGATAGCTCTAACAGGGCACAAAGAAGCCTCCAATTCTTGAGGGCCCGCCACTTCGGAGAGGTTCTGAATGGTAAAGGAACAAGGCCACGGGTTGGAAGGAGACTTGTTCTTGGCCAGAAAATTCAAGATGAATGAGCAAACAGCATTACCTTGTGAAAAACCCACTTCCTTGTCAATGGCTTGTATTTCACTAACCCTCTTTGCCTTTGCTAAAGTAACCAGAAAAAGGGATTTCTTAGTGAGGTCTCTAAGAGAAAGATCTTTTAAAGGTTCAGTACCTTGGAGACATCAACCACCTCAAAACTACATCTAAATTCCAGGCAAGGGCAGGTTTTGGGGTCTTAGCTGTGTCTAAGGACTTGAGGAGGTCTGACAAGTCTCGGTTATTTGATAGGTCTAACCCCTCTATGGTAGAAGACAGAGGACAGCATAGCTCTGTAGCCCTTGATGGTTGATGGCATCAATTTTCTTGAATCTCTCAAATAAATGAAAAAATCGGCAAGTTGAGTTATAGATGTCGAAGAAGAGGAGATACTATTTTTTCTACACCAGTTCCTGAAGACTGTCCACTTGGATTGGTATAATTTGCTAAAGGAGTCCCTTCTGCACCTCGCAATAGCCTCTGCAGCCTTGCTTGAAAAACCTCGCACTCTGATGAGCTTCCTGACAGTCTGAAGCCTGTCAGAGCGAGAGTGGACAATCCCTGGTGGAACTTCATTAGGTGGGGTTGTCTGAGAAGAGACTTCTTTTGAGGGAGAAGCCTTGGGAAGTCTATCAGGAGATCTAGCAGGTCCGGGAACCACTCCTTCCTTGGCCAGAACGGGGCAACGAGGATCAGTTCGACCTTCTGATGGAATTTCACTTTGTTTATCACTTGCCTGATGAGCCCGAAAGGAGGGAAGGCATAGGCAAACAGGTTAGTCCAGTCTAGGAGCATGGCGTCCACCAAGTGAGTCAGTGGGTCTGGAACTGGTGAGCAGAACACTGGGAGACGATGGTTCTTGGAGGTAGCAAAAGAGATCTATCATGGGGAGTGCCCCACAGATTCCACAGATCTAGGCACACTTGTGGGTGCAGGGTCCACTCCGTAGGAAGAGTCTGGTTCCGACGGCTGAGTTGGTCCGCCAGGGCGTTCAGCTTTCCTGCAAAACCGAGGGAACAGGGCCACCCTGTTGCTGTCCGCCCACAGAAGAAGGTCCCTCGCAGCTTTGAACAGGGAGAAGGAATGGGTACCTCCCTGTTTCGGATGTAGGCTAGAGCCGTCGAGTTGATCAGCGTGAACAGCAACTGCTTGGCCTGAGACGTGGGTCGAAAAGTCCTTGAAAGCGAGGTGAATGGCCAACAGTTCCTTGACATTGATGTGGAGCTTCTTCTGTTCGGTCCGACCAAACTCCTGACATCCTGAGGTTGGCTAGATGTGCTCCCCACCCAACATTGGATGCGTCTGAGAACATCTGCAGAGATGGTTGTCTTGGGAGGAGATCTAGACCCTCCGAAAGCCTTTCTGGAGAGAAGATGCCTCTTGATGTCGGGGGAATGTTGAAGACCGTGGAGTCCGTTTGGGTCCTTCTGTCCCAAGAGCCCTGAGGAAAAACTGTAAGGGTCTCATGTGCAGACGGCCTAACCTTAAAATTGCTCCACTGACGACAGAGTTCCCAGGAGAGCCATCCACTGACAGGCGGAGCAACTGTCCAGGAGGAGAAACTTCTCCACCGTCTGAAGGCAGGAGGAGACCCTTTTGGGAGACAGAAAAGCCCGAAAAGCTAGACTGTCCAGAGTCATCCCCAAATAAAGAATCCTCTGTGAAGGAACTAAGCTCGACTTTTCCGTGTTTATCAGAAACCCTAAGTCCCGAGCTAACCTTAGGGTTCTGTGAAGGTCCTCCATGCAGCGGTCCCTTGATGATGAACGGAGTAGCCAGTCGTCTAGGTACAAGATCCTAACTCCCTCCAGGTGGAGCCAATGACCTATCGGGGTGAGAATCCTGGTGAAGACTTGCGGGGCTGTCGACAGGCCAAAGCAGAGGGCCCGGAACTGGTAAACTCTGTCCTTGAAAACAAAGCGAAGATACCTCCTGGAGTCCTGATGTACTGGAATGTGGAAATAGGCATCTTCCATGTCGAGGGTCACCATCCAATTCCCCGAGTTAGTGCCTGAAGAACTGAGCGGTTCATTTCCATGGAAAACTTGGTTTTCACTAAGTACAGATTGAGAGCACTTACGTTGAGAACTGGCCTCCAACCCCTGATGACTTGGGGACTACAAACAGGCAGTTGTAGAAACCTGGGGTTGATACGTCCTGCACTACTTCAATGACCGTTTTCCTAAGAGAGACTGGACTTCTGTCTCTAGGGCTGAAAAACTTGACTGAGCCTCCTGAGTATGCTGTCAAGGAAATGGGAGAATTGGAGAGAGAAGGAGGTTAGTCGAACGGAAGGCAGTAGCCTAGCTGGAGCACTTGAATCACCCACTGATCTGCACCTCTGTCTCTCCATTCCTCCCAAAAGAGAGACTGAGTCTGTCCCCACCGGCGCATGGAGGACAGGGATCCTACTTACTGGTATGGACGACCTTGTGGCTTTAGAGGAGAACTTGTGACCCTGGAGTTGGAGCAGGACCTTGAGTAAGGTTTGGACCTGGAGTTACGAAACGGATGCCTGTTAAGAGGAGATACCATCTTGGTCAAAGGAGCGGGAGCAGGCCTCGGTCCAATGGAAGACATAGACAGGATGTGTGACGTTGCCCTCTTACCCATGGCTGGCAGGACGTCTTTCACTACTGCTTCTGGGAAAAGGCCCTCCTTGTCAAAACGGTGCGAACATCAACGCTGTTCTCTGCGAAGAAGTCACAGCCTTAGATAAGAAAGAGCACCAAGTTTCCCTCTTCTTCAGAGTGGCCATGGCGAAGAGGGAGGAAATTTCGCCTGCTGCATCATGGATAGCAATATCGGTGCAGGAAAGGAACCCCTTGATTTTCTCCAAGATGTCTTCTGCGACATTAGCCTGCTCCACCTGTTTAAAAATAGCTCCCATTGACCAATCGATAAAACTGACAATCTCTAGGAGCTTGAAGAGGTTCCTGGAAAAATGTTCTACATCTACATCTAGAAAAGAAAGGTCTTGGCTGCCTCAATGAAATGCGTCTTGAGGGGTCCACAAGGGAGCCAAAGTCCCCTTGTGCTGAAATTGCAGATCCCAGTGAAGGAGAAGTTCCTGTGCTGTAATAATTTTGCCTCCTTTTCGACAGCTTTGAAGGAGGGTGCAAAAGACAACTTACCCGAGGACCTCTTAGCTTCCAACCACGCCTCTACCTCTTTTAATGCTTTCTTGGAGGCGGTGGAGAGTACCAACTTGGGAAGTGAAGTGGCAGGACCTTGTTTTCCCAGAGCAACGTGGAAGTCGGAGAAGAGGGGGCTGTCGGCTGAAAATGTTGAGGGTACGACTTCAGCAGAAAGCTGAGTAGAGAAGCGTAATGAGAAGAAGGCCCCGATTCACCTGGACCTTCCCTTCACCAGAAAGAATCGGTTCCATGCCCAGACCGTCCAGGAGTTGAGGAGGAACAACTTCTTTATCCCAGGAATACCAAGGACTTTGCGGACTACCTTTTCTAGCTTCTCTTCCAACAGAATAGACTCCTGGGAAGGTGAGGATGTAGCCAAAGGAGCAGACACTTCCTGTGTAGGAGGAGGAGGAAGAGGCCAGGCACTTGAGGTAGAACTTCCTGGAGAGGGCTAGGCCTCTTGACTGACTTAGGTGACCTGGGAGGAAGTGTCTGAAATGTATTTTCTTGATCGGATCCCCACGCTGAGCAACCAGGTGTAGGGCTGGCTGTCCTTTTCTTGAAGAGTTTAGTAACCATAGGGCAGGAATTATCAGAAGATTGCCTCTTTAAGGGTCGAGAGGTCATGATCCCACTTGCGATGACGAGGAGGGGGGATCCAAGAGCTGGAATATGAAGAGACTGAAGATGAACTGCTGCTACTCTCACCTGAAGAACTTAACCTTAGGGAGTGCCGTTTCGACTGCGAACGCCTTGACGAAGATTCTGGGGACACCATCCTGCGATCGTCGATGTCAAGAAGAGTGGCGAAGGAGAAGACACGAACTTGCAAGTCGATGGATCACTTTCACGTCTCCCTGAAGCTTTTCAACGCTCAACGAGAGTCAAGCTTACGTACTTTCACCACCAGGACTAAGGCTTTCCTGTGCCTTAGAGGACGAGCCTGCTCGTGGGCAATAATTTCTGACCTTTTCGCCAGCGCTGGACTGTCTTCTAGCCTCAGAAGGCGAGTGGGACAGCTGCCTTTGCTCAAAAGATTCAGAAAAAGCGAGCAGACTCGCCTGAAACACAATCGCGAACAACCCATTGTTATCACCAACACCAACACTGACGTCATCACCGACACTAACGCCCGGACTACTACGGCACGAACGCACTAAACTTAAGACAGACTCCATGAAACCGTTCATTTGCGCTTCCATTTGATTTCTGAAAAGATCAAATTCTGATTTATCAGCCTCGAGGCTGGGCTTGGCTTTAGGGAAAACATACTGGGAAGCTGGTGAAGAAGAGGGGGGAATAGGAGTAGGGGAAAGAGCAGCGGTAGAGGAGGGGGTAAGGAGGAGGAAGGAACAGCCAGTGAGGAGGTGATGCTGATGCCACCATCGAAGAAGAAGATAGCCTAGCTTCCTTATGCTTAAAAGCTTTCCTATCCCTATCCCTAACCAGCTTTACCTGATGGGAACTGTATGTTTGCCAAAACTCCTGACTCCATTCCATACACTCACTGCATGTGTTCTCCTGGGAACACTCTTGACCCCTACATGCTGTACACAAAGAATGGCGGTCGTACTTAAGTTTAACTAGTTTAGAAGAGCACAAATTCCCTGCGCAAACTCTGGATCCAGAGAAACTTGAATCCGACATAGCTACCAATTCCCAGAGCTAGGCTAGCTAGATTAATAAACAGGCAATTGAGTACTTCACCAAAAGTGATGCCACAAAGCAGCGCAAGCAAACAAAAGGAAACCAAACAGTTTGAACAGACGGACGCATGAGATGCGTTCCCAAAACATGCCCGAGAATGAAACTGAGCTGGGTTTATGGGTATGTCTCCTTCCACTCCACCCCACCGGCATCCGGTGGGGTTGGGTCTCCGCCAATTATATCAGCGTTCCAAACAAAGTTTGAAAATTTATATCTCGGACATGTCGATTTTAAAGAGATAAAAGCTTTTACAGTGTTTTGGTAAGTCATTATAATGAAACAATGCTTGTAATTTTGTTAGTTAAGAGTTCCTGCAGTATACAAACCATCAGTCCTTTCTGGTTGGTGCTCAACTGGTTGTGACATGGCAGTGTAACCAGAGCAAGTCTCTTTTATTTAAGTGGAGCTTTGCAGCGAAGATGTCCTGATGGCTAGCAAAGTATACCTCCTGGATCTTTGCATTGAAGGATGTAATCCTGATGGCTAGCAAATGCATCCATACTGAACCTTTCCCTGAATGCAGTAAACAATATAAAAACAACCAGAGAAGAATCTAAATCAAGACAAAGGCCCATCCAATAGTGATGGGTGCCCCAGGTACATTGTACCTCCCTGGCTCTCACAAATCTCAGCACCCTACTACATGGTAAATGGATGGTAGGAGAAACTCCTATGCTTCCTTCCACGTTGCCATGCCAGTTATTAACAATGATCACGAGGTACTGCAAGAATCTGACAGTTACAACTTTCTTCCAAAAGGTGAGAAGTGACGATCGATTACACTTCCGGTAGTTCGATTGTAAAATGGATGTCGGGAACATACAGTGTCTGAAAGTTAATGAGCTATATGCTGTTCTGACATCCTTGGCTTTCATAAAAGAAGGAAATTACTCTCCTACATCTGAGTGTCTCACAAAAAGTTGATTGTAGAACGAACTTCAGGGACATAGAGTGCCTGAAGACTAATGAGGAAGAGATCGTTCCAACCTCATTAGCTTTACTAAATGTAGGCCAAAGGCTCCCTACCATACATTCTTAGACGGCGGGCAAGAAATGTCCTTGCCAGCACATTCATGAATGGAGCCCTGTGCTTCCAATCTTGCTCAGGTATTACCTGAAAAATCCCACAAAATAGAGAGCTTCTTACTCTTCCTCATAACCAAAGATGTGGGGAGAGTTGCACTAGACAACAGGGAGCTGGACCCCAGGTTGGGTGTACTGAACTGGCATCAGTCTGTAGGAGGAGCTACCTGAGCTGGCGGCCGTTCCTTGGAGCTCGGGATAGGACAGGCGGCCAGCTATTGCTGGAGCCAGGCGAGACAGAAGCCAAACATGGCTACCAGGGTGCTCCTTAATCAGAGAGCACTGTCCCCTGTTGTCAAGATCAGAGAGAGAGAGAGAGAGAGAGAGAGAGAGAGAGAGAGAGACCCCCACCTTCAGATTTCTCAAAGGTATTTGTAGCACCTCTGAACGAAAAAAACCTTCCTTCTTCATAAACATCTGGACAGCCCAAGGTCAGCCTGTGTAAGAGCCTACCACTGATGATGGTGTCTCTTGAAGTGAGGTAGTTTGAGGAGGACCAAAAGGTGAAAGGATTCTGGGAGAGTTCACCAAACAATTGCACAGTCTGGGAACCATAAATTACCAAACAGAACAGGGCTATGAAGAATGTCGTAACGTTCTGACTAATCTGAAGAAGTCTAGCCCTCCCTTAACCTTTCGAATGGTGGAAGAGCATAGAAGTCTAGGTTGGAAACTTCTTGCAGAATGGTGATGTTACCCATGCTATAAGGTTCCTTAGGCTGGCAGGCAGACAAAGTCGGCCTATCCCACAGATAGCACATAACCCAACATGAGGAAAAAGACCCCTCGGACGCAAGAGAGAGTTCCGGACCATTCAGTTCGTTCACCAGAAATTCCAGTTGGATTATAAAACTATCAATTGTTCCTAGACTGTAAGCCAGTCTAGGAAGAGTGACGACAAGAAGGATCGAAGCCTTACACTAAAGTTTTCAGTTCTCTGGCAAATGTGTAAAAGTTCTGATCTAGGGACATGCCCTGGAATATCCTCACCAGAAAAAGGAGTGAGAAGCAGTCTAAGATTGGGTATGTGGACATGAAAATGAAGTATTCTTACATATCCAAGAAAATTTCATACAAACACCCCAGAGAATGGACTACAGGACTGTTTGGTTCGCTCTGCAACCAAGCAAACTTGTAGAACATCGTGCAGCCTTGCAGACAACTAAGTGGGTTGGTTGTCAACCCCGATACTTGACAGTCCCGGACACATGGCCATCAGGGCAGGATCAACTTCTATGCGATAACGTCCAGTGTGTGCTCAGTGACATCTCGCATAGACCGAAAACATATGCGGAACTGTACTTGGCTGGAACAAATGTCCAACACACTTACCGGAACTTGGCAACAACTTCCGCCTCATTCAAACACAATGCTCTATGAGAAAAATTGTGAAAAGGAACTAGACGCTCTGGGACAGGTGTCGGGTGCTCGGGATTCGGCACCAGAATGATGGTGCCAAGAGCTCTGAAGGTGACCAGGCACTTGGGAAAGGGCGCTGCTATGGAGGGGGTAGACAGCGCTTTCCTTCTGCCTGGAGCTCATGAAAAGTCTTCCACAAAAGAACGCTCAGGAGTGAAGAAATCGTTATCTCAAGGGAAAAACTGACTGATGCTTCTCCAAGTAGATAAAAAGAGCACAAAGCTCCCTTCTTGTGATCACAATAAAGGAGTTGAAAACACAAAAACTAACTGTCCTTATTCACACACGACAGGATTAAGAGACCAGCTGAAGTAGTCTCTTGGCAACACATAAGCATCTCCTATCTTTCTAGCACCTGCTCCTGATGTCAGTCAAGAAAGATCTTTCCTTCAAAACCTGACAAGAACACAGCCGGGAGGCTAATACCGTTAAGCATCAGAGGGAGTGAAGGACAAAAAGCACTTGTTTGCTCCCTTAAGATCCCAAGCTCTCTCAACTCCCTGTCGAGGCAATAGCTTTCTTCAACAAGTTCATAAATTCATACACAAAAGACTCTGCCTGTAAAAGATAGAGCTTTAAGACCCAATTAGACGTCACACAAGGGATCAATTTGGGTTGACTGTAACTCTTGGAACAGCAGAAAAGAGACAAAACTACCAAAGAGCGGTTGTGTGATACTCAAGGATGGGAGTCCGAAACTGAAGAGAGGACACACAATGAACAGAGACTACTGTCGACCACTTGACGCCTGTAGCTAGGTGTTCCAAGGAAATTGCACTCAAAAAAGAACAACAGTATGTTCTCAGAAGAAAAACAGGGACACTGAGTTAGAGAGACTGACGTCAGCCACTAGTAGGCTGGTGCCAAACGCGTGAGAGCCGGTGCTGGGAGCTCTAAATGAAAATGAGTTCTGGTGCTATAGGGTGCTACTGGGCGCTAGTGAGCACAAGTGGGTGGGCACCATTGGGTGCAAGCAGGAGCTGTTAGGCGCTCGGGCACAATTAGGCACTCAGTTGCTAAGGAATTGAAAAAAAAAGAACTCTTGGACATTGATGTTCTGCTGGGCGCCAACACTGGTGTTCCACTTTTATAGGAGAAGTAAAAGTAGCGAATATCATCTGAAAAGTGTCTCTTCAACAGCCGAGATTCACTATAAAAATGCCATCAGCACTTTTGTCTACATTGGAGTATCACTAGAATAAAAGCACATATCTATGGGCGCCTTTACAATGGCTGCCAGCTGAGACCTGCAAATAGCAGGCTCGATTGAGGGGTGACTACCTGAGGGCAAACCCCTTCAGACTCTCATGCCAGGAACTGGGTTTAGAAGAACCAATAAGGCCAGGCAGCCACCTCTTCCACTACACATCCAGTAAGACGCCTTTCCAGTGGCTGTCTGTCGATACCTGGAACAGGCAACAGGCTCAACTGAGGGGGCAACTACCTGTGGCTGATCCCACCGACCTCCCCTTGGTTTCTGGTATGACTTCTGCCAGGTGTAGGGGAGTACGTCAGTGAAACCTTTGCCCAGGAGCATTTGTGGGATGAGCAGCCACCTCCACTAAGCACAACACTTCACTACTACATGGTTAATATCTGTTGACCCAGACACAAGACTGGCAAAGGCACAGGAAGGGAGCAAGAGCCAGGCGTGGGAGCAAGTGGAGAATAAAACGAGGACCTGTAGAAGGAGAGAAGATGGATGCGGGAAGAGAGCTGGCACCAGGCTAGCTGAACGCCTACTGGTCTCAGCTGTCGAGAACAGCTAATCTCCGCAAAAATTAAGCACAATTTCTCTCTACCACGTATTGCCCTAACACTGCAAAGAGAAGTGAATGATCAAGCAATCCTTACCAACAACAGTGTGAGGATAGAGAGAACCATTACGCAAATATATCTCGATTCCTGTCCAATGCTATTTTTGACTTACTGATACGCATTCATTACTATAAATATCAGTCTGGTGGTGAACACGATATAAACGTTATACGCTACTCAAAATAGGAAAGTTAATCTCTATCGCCCAAAGTATGAAGCATCATCATACAGGCAAGTATCAAATCCTATCAAACATTATTCGAGACTTTCAGGAATGTACTCTCAACCAAAAAATGTCAGCCCAGAAGCGAACAAATACACAATGCACTAGGGAAGGAAAGTTAACTTTACCAACAACAGCTGAAGTACCTAGATTATCATTGGAACAAAAGCTGAAGATATGTATTTATCATCCAAAACGTAATCATTATCTGAGCTACTTTAGAAAGTTATATCCCAAAACATTATGAAAGGAATTATGAGGTACAGACATATCCCAAACATTATTGGAATATCATCATCGGAAAAGGTGGTAACGAACACAATACAGTATTACGTTAATACACTACTCAGGAGAGGTAAGTTAACCTTTACCAACAAAGCTGAAGTACCTTGATTATCATAGTACAGACATATCCTGAATTTTATTGGAACCTGAAGATACTTATTTATCATCGGAAATATTGGTTCAGTAGTACACACAAGATTACGTTCTGTTACGCTATTCAGAAAAGGAAATTAACCTTAAGCAGCCATAGTTAAAGTACATAGCTCATCATACAGACATCTCAAATACTAACAAGCATTAATTGAGACTTGCAGAAAAGTATCATAACCGTAAATACTGGTTCAGTCGTGAACGAAATTTTTACACTTACTAAGCTAATGGTTCAATCATGAAGGTAATGTTCATGTTTATTACGTTACTCGGAAAGCGAACGCAATATTACACATTGAATCAGTAAACTATGCTACCGGTAGTAAAACAATCTAATTGTAAATTCACTACTGAATAAAACATGATAACTAGGATCCAATCTGATCAACACAACAATAAAATACTATCCTGTAAGCTTGAAGCTACCTGAACTTAGCGATAATATTCACTGAAATCCAGTCTCTGACCGGCAAATTTAAGAACACAGCTGCCATCGACACTCAGTGTTACCCGAACACCGGCAGAAAACAGAATGAGATTGTTTGCTAGTTGTTCCTGAGACTCCCGTTAGTGGGTGAAACCAATCACCTGCACTAAACTTTGAAGCATTACCTGCAAATTTTTGAATTTTTCAAGCTGCTGTGCAGGGGAAACTAAAGCATTTTAATTACTTGGTAAGTTCCATATATAAAAGCTACATTTTCTGCTTAACCACATATTCATGATAAGACAACAAAAATACTTATTGCATTTCCCAACGTCGAAGATGCAATTTACTTTCTAAAATAAGTCTCAGAAATTTACCATGCATCCTAGAGCCCAAGTTTAATCTTTACATTGGCTCACCCTAACCTCAGAGGAAGGTTCGCTCTGTTTGACATTTATCAAATGACTGTTTATGTCAACTGAATGAAGTGCATATGTTTTAAGTTATAGTAAATCAACAAAGGTATCATAAAAAGGAGAATTATGGTGGAAGACAAGCAGTAACTATGTTGAATAGTCAATATTACCAGTATTTTTGCTCTTCTCAAACGACCCTGACTTTAGTGGACATTATAGGTATAGAGGAATGAATAAATTTGTTTGTATTTAGCATTTCCCAACGTTTTGAGAGTGTGTGTAATTGTCGTTAGTGAGTGCTTCGGTTGTTGGAAGAGGGATGAGGTCGTTAGTTTGTTTACGGTGCTGTCTGTCTGTGCAAATGTCGAGGGAGTTTTTTTCGGTTTTGAGTGAGTCTTGAGCTGAGTTCTGTGCAAGCGGACATTGATGGTGGATTATTGTATGTTTTGTGAGTTAAACAGTTTTTTGTTGGATGTCATTGTTGTCTGTTATGTGTTTTCTTTTTGCTCGTATGTTTTTTTTTTGTTTGAAAGTCTGTTTTTCGGTTTTGTTTGTGTAATTTTGTCTACTGTGTTGGCGACCGTGGACACCTTCATCCATCTCCCAGCAACCGAGGATCAGAGTGAGTATTGTATGTGGTTATATGTTCTGTGTATCTGTGTTGTGTATTGTTTTGTGTTTTTAAATTCCGCCACATTATATTTGGCGCCCAACGTGGGGCAGCTGATGTTGCAGCTGCAATTAAGATTGGTGGCTGGTAGTGTGACTGGAGGAAAGGATGGAAGAGGAACTGGTGAGGTTGAGAGAGGAGTTGCGGCTGGCAAGAGAGGAGAATGGGAGGCTGAGGGGTGAGAATGAGGAGTTGAGGAGTCAGTTGGAGGAGATGGGGGGAATGCTAAGGAGTGCAAAAGAAGAAATGAAAGGGGAGATGAAAGAGTCAGAAGAGAGAATGGAAGAGAGGATGGATAAAAAGTTGGAGGGAATGATGAAAAGTGTGGAAGAAATGGTGAAAGGTATGTTCAAGGGTGTTTTTGGAGAAGGGGCTGTTGGAGGCAGGTCCTCTGGAACGTGTGAAGGGGCAAGAGAGAAAGAAAAGGAGGAAGAAGTGAATGGAAGCGTGAGTGATGAAAGTGATGTGGAAATAGGAAGTAAGAAACGAGAGAATGAGAGGCAGGGTAAGGAAAGGGGGAATGAAAAGCAAGGGAAGGAACAGAGGGAAAGTAAGGATAAGTCAGGGGAAGAAAAAGGAAGAAGGGAAAGGGAAAGGAAACTGGTAAGAGGGGCAAGGAAGTGGGAAAGGCAGGAAAGAAGGGAGAGGGTGAAGATACTAGTGATAGTGAGGTGGATGGAGGTGAATGGATAAAAGTGGATAAAAAGAGGAAGAAGAAGAAGAGTGTAATGAATAAGATGAATGTAAGTGCGGAAGTGGACTCTTTGTATTCGGAAGAGGTTATGAAAGGACAGAGTGAAAGTAGCGAAAGTGGGAGTGAAAGTGAGAAAGGCTATGGCTATGTATGTGAGGGGGAGGTACCCCAGTGTGAAAGGTATAATGAGTATGGAAGTAGGGATGTGCATGATTTCTTTAGGGAGTATGAAAGGTTTTGTCAGGATAAGTATGGGGAAAGTAAGAGAGTGTGGGCACGAGAGTTAGGAGAATATTTGACTGGGTTTTTGCTTGATATGTATAGGGTTATTATGAGTGTGGGAGATGTTGAGTATGACAAGGTGAAAGCTAGACTAGTTGAGCAAGCGAGGCGTATGAAAGCAAGTGTTAAGTATAAGAGGAAGAATGAATTTGATGAGGCAAGAATGAAAGCTGGGGAAACCTTGTCACTGTATGCTTGTAGGCTGGAGACGTTGGCAAGGAAGAAGTTTGGGGATGATGGGATAGATGAATGTAAGGAGTTAGTACGGAAGTTGTTAGGGACAGTGCCAGATGGAGTTAGAGAATTTGTGAACTTGAAGCGGAAGGAGAAGAAAAGATGGATGAGTGAAAGGTTGACTTGGGGAGAAATTTTGGAAATTGTAGAAGATTATGAGCTTGACAGGGTTATAAAAGAGAGCAGAAGTGTAAGTGTAAGGGCTGGGGTAGATGAGAGAGTGCCAGAGTTTGGAGGCTTTAGGGATGCAGTGTTGAGGGGCCCAATGAGAATGGCCGATAGTGTAATAGATAGGAGTGTAAGAGCAAGTAATGTGGAGGTGCCAGTGAGGATGAATGGTGGGTTTGTAAGGGAACAACGGGTTGGACGGGTTAGGGATAGTAGTGTACAAAGGGGAAGGTCGGTGAGTGGAAGTCGAGCGAAGTGTTTTAGATGTGGAAAGGAAGGACATACAAAGAATGAGTGTAGGTGGGCTTTAGGAGCGTGTTTGGTGTGGGCAATCGGGACATTTGGTAAGTGAGTGTAATGAAAGATAGGGGTTAAATGCTACAGGTGCGGACAGGTGGGTCATATTGCTAATGGTTGTAGGGGTACCCGAGTGAATGTAATATGTGGCAACTGTGGTAAGAATGGGCATTATGCAAGAATGTGTTCAGAACCGAGAGCGAAGTGTGTCGAATGTGGAATGGAAGGGCATGTATCAAGTGTATGTAGACGAAAGAGGGTGACTGTGACAGCGAATTCGGGAAACTGAGTGTGAAGGGGGTTCAAATGGGTGGATCCTCCAGGATGCAAGCGGTGCGTGTGATGCATGTATGTGAGGGGTTGTTGCATGAGGAGGATCAGCAATTGGTTTTGATAGAGTATGGTAGGAAACGTAAGAAAGGAAAGAACGTAAGTGAACGGAATGATCGTAAGTTGTGTGATAGGGGTGTGAGTGCCAAAGTGAAAATGAGTGATAAAGCGTGTAATACGGATGAATGGGATGGTATGAATAGAACGTATAGCATATGCGGGTTTGATATAACTGAATTGACTGAACGTGTAGGGGTGAGTGAACGGTTGGAGATGAGCGAAAGTGTAAGAGTAAGAGAGCGTAGCAGTAATATACGAGTGATTGAAAGCATGAATGAATCGTTGCAAGAATTGGAAAGGTCAATGAGCGAATGGGATGGGTTAGTTGAAGAATTGGAGGAGGTATTTGGGAACGAGTTAGAGGGTATAGATGAGATTGTGGATGAAACTGAGAGTGGTGATAGTGAAGAAGATAGCGTGAATCTGAGAGAGAATGGAGGAGAAGATGTGAATTTGAATGTTGCTAGAAGAGAGAATGATTCTGAGAGAATGATTGCGTGCCATGCGAACGCGATCTAGAGGACCTGCTAGTGAGCATCCATGGGTGTTATGTAAGGCGATTTGAATGCAGTGTGAAAGGTGTTGGTTGGGAAATGCTAAAAGGGGGGATAATTATAGAGGGATGAATAAATTTGTTTGTATTTAGCATTTCCCAACGTTTTGAGAGAGAGAGAGCAATTGTCGTTAGTGAGTGCTTCAGTTGTTGGAAGAGGGATGAGGTTGTTAGTTTGTTTACGGTGCTGTCTGTCTGTGCAAATGTCGAGGGAGTTTTTTTTTCGGTTTTGAGTGCGTCTTGAGCTGAGTTCTGTGCAAGGCGGACATTGATGGTGGATTATTGTATGTTTCTTGAGTCGTGTGTTTTCTGTTGGATGTCATTGTTGTCTGTGCGTGTGTCTCTTTCTTTTTGCTAGTTTTTTTTTTGTTTGAAAGTCTGTTTTTCTGTTTTGTTTGTGTAATTTTGTCTACTGTGTTGGCGACCGTGGACACCTTCATCCATCTCCCAGCAACCGAGGATCAGAGTGAGTATTGTATGTGGTTATATGTTCTGTGTATCTGTGTTGTGTATTGTTTTTGTGTTTTTTTAAATTCTGCCACATAGGCTGACAAAAGTAAAACTGTGGTATATTAAAGTCTTACCAGTAAATCTTACTAGAGCAAGACTAGTGCAATCACAGTGGAAATTTAGTGATACTGTACACTGCTTTTTTTATGACAATTTTTCATAAAGTTATATTTATTTATGTGTGGTAACGATAAACAAAATATTTCATGTGCAACTGTATTCTGTATTTCTAATATTTCCTGTTAGTCTTCCTTTGTCTGAGACTAAGAAAATTACTGCAAAGTCTACAGTACATCCAATCATATCCAATTCTTAAAAAATACTGCACCAGCCCTAGCACCATCCATTTGTGTGCACCTAGGCAGAGATGGCCATTGAAATTTCTAATGAAGCACAGCTGGGCAGTTTATATTAGATGCATTGCTTTGCAATGTTTAAGTTTCTCAGTTTGTTGCTATGTTAACTTTAGAAAAGCTTATTATTAAAATCAATGAACTGGAAAATGCACAACAAAATTATTTTTAAAATAAATAAACTGGAAAACTACTTCACAAAACAATATGCTGCAGCAGCCAAAGCCATGGTACATAAACACCCTGAAACAGCCCATTGTGTGTACGCACAAACCACAACATAGCTATCAACTTGCAAGTATCTATCTTCATGCTTATTCTTTGTTTTCAACCTTGCGAGTCTATTTTTTACTCATTTTTGCTAGTCAAAACTGTAGTGTGTCTTCAAGGTCAAACCATCTTTGATGCTGAGAAATACATATCAAGTTTGAAGAAAACAATAGTCTGGAAGTAGTTTCTGGTCAATTGAAAAGAAGGAGGAGTTAAATTTTTTTTTTTTTAAATGTTCAAAGTCTTTGATGATTGGTTAGATTTATCAATGTACCATGAGTTTCCTCTGGTCTATATTTGGCCAAAATAATTTTTTCTTTCCCTAACACTTTTCTATTCACTGATTAACCCTTTAACGCCGAAGCCCTATTTACAAAAACGTCTCCCGTATGCCGGCGGCGTTCGGTGAGTTAGCGCCGAAGCGGAAAAAAATTTTTTTTCAAAAATCACAGCACGCTTAGTTTTTAAGATTAAGAGTTCATTTTTGGCTCATTTTTTTGTCATTGCCTGAAGTTTAGTATGCAAAACCATCAGAAATGAAAAAAAATATCATTATCATATATAAATATTGGAATATATGACAGTGCAAAAAAACAAAACTTTCATAAATAATTGTATACAAATCGCACTGTAAGCAAAATGGTTAAAGCTAATGAGTTAATTTTTTTAGTTGTATTGTTCAGTAAATTGCGATGATGATTTTGGTATATAACAAATTGTAAAATGATCAAAGCAACACAGAAAAATATTATCACAAAATGATGCATGAATTAAATAACGCTGTGGACGTAAAAACAAGTTTTTCAAAAATTCACCATAAATCGAAATATTGTGCTAGAGACTTCCCGTTTGTTGAAAAATGAAGCTAATTGATTGAATATTACGAGACTGTAAGTGTTTTAGCTTACAATTGCAGTTTTCGACCATTTCAGTTGAGTTAAAGTTGACCGAAAGTCGAATTTTTTCTATTTATCGTGATTTATATGGAAATATTTCATAACTGATGAAAACTACAACCATGAGTTATTTTTTGTTTTATTGTACATGAAATTGCGCACATTTTCATATATAAAACTTATGTAACGACTAATATAAAGCAGTGCAAATATTACGACAACGAGACGAAAGAATTTCTGAGATGTTTGGCCGAGTTACTGCGCAGACGTAAGGAAAATGTTTTTTTTAAAAATTCACCATAAATTGAAATATTGTGCTAGAGACTTCCAATTTATTGCAAAATGAAGTTAAATGATTGAATATTACTAGAATGTAAGAGTTTTAGCTTACAATTGCGTTTTTTTACCATTTCGGTCGAGTTAAAGTTGACCGAAGGTTGAAATTTTGGCAGTTATCGTGATTTATGTGAAAATATTTCAAAACTGATAAAAGCTACAACCATGAGCTATTTTCTGTTGTATTCTACATGAAATTGCTCACATTTTCATATATAAAAGTTTATGTAACGACTAATGTAAAACGAGCGCAAACATTACAACAACATGACGAAAGAATTTCTGAGATGTTCGGCCGAGTTACAGCAGCGCAGAGACGTAAGTAAAACAATTTTTTTTTTTCAGAAATTCACCATAAATCGAAATATTGTGCTAGAGACTTCCAGTTTGTTGCAAAATGAAGGTACATGATTGAATATTACTAGAATGTAAGAGTTTTAGCTTATAATTGCGTTTTTACCATTTCGGTCGAGTTAAAGTTGACCAAGCTTGAAATTTTGGCAGTTATCGTGATTTATATGAAAATATTTCAAAACTGATAAAAGCTACAACCATGAGTTATTTTCTGTTGTATTCTACATGAAATTGCACACATTTCCATATATAAAACTTGATGTAACGACTAATATAAAACAGTGCAAACATTACGACAACGTGACAAAAGAATTTCTGGCGGGGACGTAAGGAAAAAAATTTTTTTCAAAAATTCACCATAAATCGAAATATTGTGCTAGAGACTTCCAATTGGTTGCAAAATGAAGGTAAATGATTGAATACTACTAGATCGTAAGAGTTTTAGTTTAAAATTGCGTTTTTACCATTTCGGTCGAGTCAAAGTTGACCGAATGTTGAAATTTTGGCAGTTATCGTGGTTTATATGAAAATATTTACAAACTGATAAAAGCTACAACCATGGGTTGTATTTTGCTGTATTGTACATGAAATTGCACACATTTTCATATATAAAACTTTATGTAACGGCTAATATAGAACAGTGCAAAAATTACGACAAAATGACGAAAGAATTTATGAAATTTTTCGGCTGAGTTACCGCCGTGCGTAAGAAAAAGTTTTTTCAAAAATTCACCATAAATCGAAATATTGTGCTAGAGACTTCCAATTTGTTGCAAAATGAAGGTACATGATTGAATATTACTAGAATGTAAGAGTTTTAGCTTACAATTGCGTTTTTCAACCATTTTGGTCGAGTCAAAGTTGACTGAAGGTTGAAATTTTTTGTAGTCGACGTATGGTACGTCCACTTGGCACCCAACAGACAATTTTAGTCGACGTATGATACATCCAATAGGCGTTTAAGGGTTAATTACACAAAATTAATTCACATATTCAGGGAGTAAATTAACACGCATAATGCTGAAAATAAAAATAAATTTTAAGATCGTTAAATTTTTCATAATACTTTACCTTGGACTTGACTACACTCAGTATCACTTAGTCTTGCAATTTGTGTACTTAGATTTTTCTTTCAATTATAAAATACACTTCTAAATTCCACTAAGAGATCCTATATTTTTCCATATTACATATTCCTAATACATCAAGGAAACCATCATGCTTGTATAATACTCTAACAAGCATTACTTTTTTAAATGAATTCCATAAACAAACTCACATAAGTCCTACTATGTAGATGGAAATTATTACACGGAAAAAAAGTATGTACATTAGCAAAGACTGAATTTTGTGGAGGGGGCAAAGAATCCAAGTGTCACTTATAAAAACTGTTTAAGAATTTTACGCTTTGTGGACTTCAACTTGAGATATAAGAATTAACTATAAAACCCAGTGATTTTTTGGTTCACACTGTACATCAAATATAGCACACAGGAAAAATAAGTAACACTTGCCTGTTTTGGTAAGGAGTCAGTGATGCAATTGGGTGAACACTACCACCACTTGGAGTCACTGAAGGTGAAGCACCAACGTTGGGAGGATTTCGCTGTGCTAAAGGATTTCGTTGAGCATTACCACCTGCAAGTGTGACCCCATCAGGTTTGATTATACAGGCCAATATTGGAAAGTAAATAAAACAATGTCTTTCCAGGGACTGTACAATGATAGTGACAACACAAAAATTTCTTCAAAGTGATTTTATTTCTCTTTTGTATACAACCAACCTTTTATACAGGAGTACCCGCCAATTAATTTGTCAATAGGTGGTTATTAGGGGTGAGTGGGGGAATACCACTAACCCACCTTATGTCACCACTCACTTTTTTTCTTCAGCCATAAGGACAAAGCATAGCAACTAAGGTGGATTCAATTTATAGAAGGCTGATATGTACATTCAGGAAAAATACTAATCACTTTAAAAATTTTGCTATTTGTTCCAGTGAAAATACAAACCATCACCTTTTATATGAGACTTACTCCCTAGGTGGGAGTTCAACTCAGCAACGAACTGGAGTTAGTTCACCTGGATATGCCATGCTCCCAGTTGCCAATGTAAGCACAAGATGTCATGATCTTGTAAACTCCTATCTGGTGAATGGGTTACCAGAGCTGTAGGGCCCTGGGCTAGAGAAACCCCTAACAGAAGGGTACCTGTGTAAGGAAAATGTTTTGGAGGACCATGAAATCCTCTTTAGATTTTTTGTTGAACAATGGGCTTAAAATAAGCTCTACCATGTGCACCCTTATTAAACAACCCTAACTTGTATGCTTAGTACAAACGAGGATGCCAAGTTCCTCTTACATGAAATCATATGCCTACTAGATCACCTCATGAGGCAAAAAAGAAAGGGTGTTCCTAGACATTTTCTAGTGCTTCCCTGTTCTAATATAAAGTCATCTACACTCTTGATCTCTGGGAGTGGATCCTCTTCAAGTGGTGCTTAACAGCATGAACTGAGCACAAAAGCATCTCATTCAGGTCACCACCAATAAAGTCTCTATAGGAGGCGTTCAAGGAGTCCTAGAATCTCTTGCCTAGAGCAGAAGGGTTCCAAGGTTTGGCTACAAACTCTCCAGAATAGAAGAAAATAGAAACTTTTATAATAATAAAATTTATTTTTTAAACACTTAATCGAATCTATTATGATAGCTGTAATTTCTGCGTCAGGTGGGAGGATGATAGTGTAAAGCCTAAAAAATTACTAGGATCGTTTAGTCTGAATAGTCTATTAACCCATCCCTTTCAGGTGATTCAAGTGTCTTACTTACCGCTCAGTATAGGGAGGTTGAGAGGAGGATACATAATAGAAAGGTGAGAATTTGAAAAATAAATTTTATTATAAAAATGTCCTTTTTTTAAATGCCAGGCAAAGGCTACTTTATTAGGATGCAAAGGTCTCAAAAAGATGCTGGAGGCTCCTTGAAAGGGTTACCGCTCGTTAAACTTTCAAACAAGTTGGTTAGGCAGTTAACTACCATCTGGTACGTGGGAGTCCCACCTGCCTGGATGTAAACATTCCAATTTGCCTTTCGGCCCAGGTATCAAATTGAGGGGTGGCGTGAGGTGGGCATGAGATGTAATGTAAATGACCTCAGGTTTGTACAGTTAGGAAAAATACAAATTTCAGTAATAAGCCAAACTTGAGTGATTTGAGTTGTGCGAATTCAGACACAAACTTTTCATTGGAACCTAACTAATTGTCATACATGAGGTTTTCACAGACACGCGAACATTTGTGAATCCTCGAGAAACTCTGCAAATGTGTTGTTTAATTTTTTATGTAATTTATAAGTTTTCAAGCTTTTATGTATACATTATAAAACATTAAATAATAAAAATAATCTATCTCTCTCTCTCTCTCCCTTTTACTATTATTATTACTAAAACAGTTTAACCAAACCACTGAGCTGGCTATCAGCTCTCATAGGGCTGGCCCGAAGGATTTGGGTGAAATGACAGGTCTAGGCTAAAAGCCTAGCACTAGGACCAAATAGGTCATTCGGTATGGTGATGAATGAATCAAAATTAAATAAAAAAATTCACAAAGGCATACGCTTTCATACTGGAACACCCTCACACAATAAATACATTTACACCCATGTTTCCATATATATATTCACTAAAAAGGTATATTAAAATTTTAAAATTTAGTTCTTTTAAAATTCATTAGATGCCTAAGGGTTTTCACATTTCTATTATTTAATTTTTATATTTTATCAATTAAATCACAGCTCCTCATGAACATTAAAATTGATATTACTGAAAATGTATGAGATTCTGACAAAATTTCCTTCATTGATCTATTTCCAAAATTTGATAATCGCCGCAGGTTATATTTTGGACATTCACACATGTTGGACTGTTATCAACACCTTGCAATCTGAGCATTCGGGAGGAAGGCCACATGGACTGTACATTAAGTGTCCATGTGTCAAATGAGTATGGCCTATTCGAAGATGTGATGAACTCCATTTTCCAACACTGGATCTTATCTGTCTCAATTTATTATTTTCAGGTTCTTCATACCATACTTTTTGCCATTTACTTACAATGATTATTTTTATATATCTTATATAGTCACTAATAGGGATGCTTACATTTGCTCTTGTCTTGTGAACTGCTTCTTTAGCTGCTTTATCAGCCTCTTCATTTCCTTTAATACCTATATGGGCAGGGATCCAACATATTTCAATATTTTTTCCATTATTATACAATTCATGGAGTGAAAACTTAATTTGTTGCACAATATTACTTTTTTGATTTTGATTATAGCTTTGAATGGCTGCTATAGCGCTTCTGGAGTCGCTATAAAACACACAATTATTAAATGAGGCTTCCTTATTTTTATGGCTGATGCTATTGCACGTAACTCAGCTGTAAATACTGACTCATTATCTGGTAGAGAGAACTGATATCTTTTGTGACTTAGATCCGCCAGTGTACACTGCATAATGTGGACCTTTTCGGATCATATGTTCTACCATATGTTGTCTATAGTGTTCTGGGGTACATGAGTAACTTTATGATAAATATGTTAAGTGTGTACAAATTCTCATTTTATTCATTGTCCAAGGAGGTAATTTTACCATTAAAGGTAACTATTTATATTTAGCGACTCAAACAATCTTCTAGCTCAAACTTGGAAAGGAGGTGGATGACTGTTTATAAACACATCTCTGAATCCAAATAATTTTTTGGTTGGAGAGTCATTTGTCTGAATTCTCAGAGCACTCTTCATTGTTACTAGCTCTCTGTGGAGAGAGAGTAAGGTAGTTCACCACATTCAAATCGTAAAGATGACTTTGGTGATGATCAAAAAGCTCTGAACATATTCTAAGGCCTTTATTATGAACGTTTTCAGCATTGCGTCTGATGCCAAGCCATATATTTTGCTTCCATAATCAATGATAAACAGCACTGTTGCTTTATACAGGAGGCTACCAAGGGCGCCGTGGAAGCGTAACTCACAGACGATGCCCACAATCTCCCACCTGCCCTGCAACTCTCTAAGCGCAGGGGGTGAAAACAACACTCAGCACATGTAGGAAGGAAGTAGTAATGCCCTTGTGCAGGGAGGCCGGAAGCCCAAGAAAGGAAGCAAACTCTTACGCCCCAATCAACGTAGGGGAGTGAAGATATTACATCCCAATCTAATATTCTGATTGTACAGGGGAATGCCTTCAGTATCTAAATAAAGGGCTACTGGAGAGAAGCATTACCACTCGGTTATGCTCCTTAAATACACCCTTGGCCGTCAAACCAAGACACAGTGCAGGGAAACGACGGCTATGCAAGGTTATCACAAATAGTGGGTTTGTAATAATAAATATCAAACACGTATTATATACATAAAAATATATTAAGATCCCACCAGGATAATAAGAGCTTAACGACAGTCAGGCAAGGAGATCCGAAACCACATCTGCAATGCATGACGGCTGAAAGCAAACTGGAATGTTTACATCTGGGCAGGAGGGTATTCCCGCCTACCTGGCAGCAGTTACTGCCTAACCACCTTGCTCAAGAGTTTAACGGCCGTTTCCAGCCTATGCTGAAAGTAATTCCTAATGTAAAGGACAGAGGGTTTGTATATCGTGTCAGAAAAACTAGAATTTTCAGCTATACAGTTCTTCCATCAAAGACGTAGCAGTACATCATAGGACACTTATTCTCACTAAAGATGTTAGTGCCAATCATTGTCTCACTTTTGCCACCTCCAACCTAAAACATGTGACATTACATATACTGTAATGCTCAACTGAACATCAAACACAACACTAGCTACAGTATTATGTCTTCTCTCAGTAATCACTGGCAATCTACCTTCAGAAAGCAAAGTGGCTTGAAATCAAGTACTTATTGATTGGTTGGGATGAAATATCTAGAAACAAATCAAACACTTAAATCCTTCAAATTATATAAAAATGTGCAAACCAATAGACAATCTGTTCTAACTAATACTCAAACATAACAAGCAGGAAAACCTACAAAGTCCCAAGAGCCTGGGGAGCCTTATTCTAATGGAAAAAAAAAAAAGGAAATTGAAAATTCTAACTGATATCCCCAAACTCCTGCCAACTCTTCAGAATAATTCTTCCAATCACCTGTTCAGCGCTGAAGCTACACAGCAAATGCTATCTCATGAAATCATACTGGCCTACTTCATTAACATTCCACCTCTGCAATTGTTAAACGTCTGATCCGTACCAAATCTCCATTTTGCAACCAACCCACCAACATGGCTTTATACATGGGAGATTTACATTTGCAAAGGTAATCAACCATAATAAATATTTAGAATCCCAGAAGTAAGCAGTGGAACTACACTATTATCTCAATTTTCCTAGGCTTTAGAAGGTTGATCATTTTATACTACACAGCAAACTCAAAGAAAAAGATAGTGGCTCCCTATAGGAGCCTGGCATATAATTTCATATCATATCAGAGACACTGCAAGCATAAGAGCATCATCATAACCACTGAAAATAAATTATTGATAGGTTTGCCATAAATATGAGGTGCATGTGGCAGACGGAATTGGTTGGGGGCCGAAACCTGGCAGGGTTCCTAACATGTATTCATACCAGTAACTGATGGTGGAAGTGTTCGTTCTTTCTGTTCCATGGGGGCTGGACGATTAGCGGCACCCATGTTTTTGGCAGGATCATAGGTAACAGGCTCCCCAATTTTTCCTCCAACTTCTTCACCTGACTTGACAACATCAAGGTCTAAGATGATCAAGATCTATGAAAAAACAAAAATGAAATGTAAAGTTACCTTTTGCAAATCCATAAAAAAAATCTGTAGATTTATACAAAATGACACAGCATAAAAAACCTAAGTTTCAAGAACTAAAACGTTTAGTTTTCCTTGCATACGGAAAAAAAAACCCTTGAATAAAGCCAACAAACATGTACAGACCAAACAAATTTTAACTGCATTACAAATTTCATCACTGGAACTAACTAGATAAGCAATTATTAAATCTACAAACTTTTCTAAACAATTTGATCCTTAACCCTTACAGGCTGGGCTAAAATATATATTAAGCACAACCCTAGACTGGGCACACTTTAAGGTTGGCCAGTTTAAAAAAAAAATATCAATGGAATGAGAAAGAAGATATGCATAAAATCTTTGTGTTCAGCAAATAGTTTGATTCCTCATATTGCATCTTCGAAAGTGTTATGTATATTCGTGAGTACGTGCGTGCGTTAATTTGATATAAAAAAAAATTCTAAAAAGATTTTTTTTTATGGGAGGAAATTGAACTGTACCATGATTTTCTAAAAAATATGAATACTCATACCTCTTTCATATTATTATTTTGTCATGTTACGTTTGCCATATCCAATTTTACACTTTCCATTATTGTGTTTTTCTATTTTTTTTATTTTTGTTTTCTAATGTTTTAATTCTTCATAACAGATTTAAGGACAGAGTGGTTAGTGTGGAAGAGTGGATAGTGTGGACTGGTTCCAATAACATGTGGTAGACTGTTTTTTTGAATGACTAGTTATTGATTTGGGGAGTATGTGTTAAGTTCAGAGTTTAGTTATCTAACTCGATAATTCATTTATTATGCATTTTAATCTTTGCTTTGTTTTATTCATTTCTTGTTGGGTTATTTGAATAATAAACCTTTTTTTGTAGAAACTTTCTTTAAATGAGTCCATTTAATTTTTGGTGAGAATGAGTATTTGGGTGAACAGATGAGAGAGAGAGAGAGGCGAGCAGTGCAGTAACTTTTATGAAGAAAGATCGTAGAGCACGTATAATGCAAAAAAGTTTTTCTAATACTATTTCTTTGAACTTTAAAATTTTTACCAAAATTTTTTAAAAATTATAATTAACCTCACATCATAACAGTTTAGAACTAAAATCAGTAACAAATTCTGAGTATATTTTTGGTGAAGTATTTACGAGATGTACAGATGGGGAGATGCAAACCAATTATAGCCGACATACTATCATAAAAGAATTGAAACCAACAGCAATCCTTGTATGAGCAAATATTTTAGGAAAAATGAAAAGCACAAACCTTCTTACTCTCCTGGACAGTGTTACATATGTAACGATTCAACTTGATGATGCAATTGTTATCTACCTCACCACTTGTCACCAACCCATTGAGTTGAGTGGCAAGCATAGCAAAGCTGCTAGACCACTGGCCATCTGATACTAAAAGGCGGTACCTTTCTTGTCCACCACTCGGTATTTTCTTCATTGACTGAAAGCAAGCAAGCAATAGAAAATGAGATCAGATATTGGATTTTTCTAAATTCTATATGTATAATTGCCTTCACCATCATACAACACCAGTAATGTTGCAAAAATCTAACCAATTCATAAATGCTCACCATAATTTGAAGGTAGGGTTCCTCAGGCTGGCGACCCTCAATCATATCCTATAAACGAAAAAATTAAATTTCAAATTTAAGAATACAGATAAAAATTAAAATCCTTGAAGATGAACCACAATAATGACAAACATAGTAGGCTATAGTACCATAGAAGAAACAGAAAGGTCAACTTGTGGTGAAGAGGAGGACGACTGATATATGAGGTAAGGACATGGCTGCTGATAAAATGAATTACCATGGGATTAATTCTGCTCAGAAAAAACAGATAAGCATCCCACATACAAAAGCAATACTCTAAACAGGAACAAAAGTTAAACACTGGGTTTTAATAGCTGAGCCAAAGGGTCATTGACAGAGATGAGGATTCCTTAATGGTCATGCACAGAAATTAGTTGTATTTGTGTCACTCTCTGTCTACAACCTAGCAAGAAAACATCACCTGTTAATATGTACTATTCTCATTTAGCCTACAGTCATATACTGAGTTTGATTAAATATCTGTGATTGCTAAATACCTTGTTCAGGCATCCCTATGTAATTAATTGTACTGCCGTTCTTTCTACCACTGTACAGTTGGCACAATAGTACAGTACCTCAGTTGTTTTGCCTGAACTTTATAGTGTGCTGGTATCATGGCTTGATAGGACAGATTTCACTGGTAAATTATGACCTCACAACCCAAGTGAGCTTGGGATTAGGGAAGGGGAGGGGGGGTTAGTGAGAGCTTACAGGTCTACTGGCGAGTCGCCAACACACTGCCTGGTTCTCTCTGGCCCTAGTTTGAGAGATGGGCCTTAGCCAATGATCATAAGCATATAAGTTTGGTCTCTAAGATACTGAGTGCCAGTACAATGGCTTGTCTCTTGCCTCTGCCACTATGCAGAATACTACTATATGACAGCAATATAAAAAGCCAGACAATACAAGGAAGGTACAATGTGAATACAGTAATGTAAACCACATTGATTTCCACGAAAAAACTAATTTACATGTACAGCTGCAAAAATGATTCATGTACAATACTGTGAATCAAGACTGGAGATTCAATACATCCAAAACTACGATGGACTGCAATTAATCATGTGTTGAAAAACAAAAGAATTTTTCACTCTCCAACAAAATCTTAATCGAACTCCCAATGTAACACGGAAATAACAGCTTTGGAATCCCTTTTCCCAAAATGATACACAGATGGTGAAACATGCTGGGCTCTGACAGCATCACATTTACCAATAACAGCTTAATTTCAAACTGTCACACCTGAAGTGTACATAAATAATGGCATGAGGGCCTTACTAGCCTAGCCTAATTATTTCTATACCCTTAACTTTGTAAATCACTGGCTTAGTGGTCACAATATTCTCTATAACTTTAAAAAGAGGGTTGGTCAGTACCCAAGATGGTTCTGTACAAGATATATTGGGTAAACCAATCTAGCCTATTGTATTCTCCCAGATTACAATCAGCATTATAAAAGTGAACTGAACATAAAATTTAGGCCAAAGGCCAAGCACTGGGACCTATAAGGTCATTCAGTGCTGAAATGGAAATTGACAGTAAAAGGTCTGAAAGGTGTAACAGGGGGCGAACCTCGCAGTCGCACTATGAATTAATTGTTATGAGAGGGTCTAGTAAAAGGAACGAAAGGGGTTGCAGGTAGGGGCCGAAGGCATACTGCAAAGAACTCACTGACGGCACTGCCCCTTGTGGGCATAATCAGCAATGTAGGAAGGTCTACCCTAATCTTGTGTCACGGAAAGGCTCCAGTCGGAAACTACCTCGGCTATGGGCCTATGGTTTTGAATATACAATCAACTTGTCATCTATAATGAAATTCCCTACATTTCCGATAAATTCAAATTATTAGGCTTTCAGTAAATGCAGCAAAGACATGGGAAAAGTATTTAGATTCTATGGCTCAAATAAAACTTCACCCTAGATCATTTCCCTTCACATTTAGAAGCTTTCGAGGATTGCTTTGGGGTAGTCTGCGGTTTACGTTGATGCCACGTAACAGCGTTTGTCCCGTCCGCCAAGGTAAGTAGTTCCACATGAAACGCCATGTTCTCTATCTTTCTGGGGGGTCCAGGAAGCTTTGCCCCCCCGGATAGGTAAGGGCATGCCGCACCAAGTTAGGTTAGGTTGGTTAGTTGTGGTTTCATCATTTTAGTACCAATTTCGTATGTCGGTATTCCTTCACGACTAGAAAACTGGCAGACGACACCCGCGTCAACGCAAACTGCAGGCACCCCTTGCTTTGTATATGCTGAGGTGACCACCCGGGGTAACAAGACTTTCGGGTACCTCTGGCAATTAGCCTAACCTAATGAGATCAGTACCATCAGTCACTCACCTAACAATTCAGGTTCACTGGCCTCATGGAATTTTTACGTCCAGTAAAGCCGCACTCTGAGGTCATACGTCACCAAAACGTAAAACACATTTTCTGCTAAGCTAAGCTGAGTCCCACCAAGCCTACCTACACTGAAAATGACAACAGGCCTCGGCTTCGCTTTTCTTCTGAGTAGGCCTAGGCCTTCCTGCAAAGCCTGAGGGAGGCTAGGATCACTTCCGAAGACCCTTCTATCATATCAGCTGGACAGACGACCTCGGTTTAAATAAACGTAGGCCTATATCAAGTACGCTAAACTAACGTAGGCTAATAGGCCTAGGACACCCTTCATTCAGCCTTCAGTTCTTTCAACAGGATTAAGTTAATAACGATACCTTTACGTATTATATAGCAACTTACGGCAATGGCGCCTTTCGTCAATCCGGCCATTTTCACTTGTGATCTTTGCGCCCTTCGCAACGCTATAAGTCACACAGAAATATTAGCAGCAAGTAACAGAGGAGCACCGATGTTCCTGATTTCTCCCGCTCAAAGTAGCAGGAACAGGAGGGAACGGTCTGTGGTATGGACACCGAAACTGTGACTACAGCTTTATGTAACTGAATGGCGACAACTTGAGGTAGAACGCCCAAATGAGTAATGTATCTCATACTTATGTTTTAGCAATGGAATATATTGTTATAATAATTAATATACTAAAAGATTTATTCATTATATCGAATATTATATATGTGGAAGATAAATAATGGATAATTTTAAGAAAATAATTGAGTATTTTGAGAATTCCTGGATACCTTTTTATGAGAGACATTATGTAGAATGAAAAAATAATAAAAACTTTGTAATTTAAAGCTAAGCATATAGTACTCTACTCATACATTGACAGTTTTGGCGCCAACAAGCTTCTACTTGCTCACAGCGGGTTATTACCAAGTCGAATTTAGTATATATATATATATATATATATATATATATATATATATATATATATATATATATATATATATATATATATATATATATATATATATATATATATATATATATATATATATATATATATATATATATATATATATATATATATATATATATATATATATATATATATATATATATATATATATATCCACTTTCATAACATTAGAACCTTCCTCATTAATGTCCGTTAGGTATTGAAGTTCCAAATCTCCTTACTGGAAAATGGAAGGAAGCGTAACAATAAATATCCTTATTTGTATTTTGGAGGATCTATTTGTTTCCTTTTTATAACATTTTTCTTGAATAACTTGCACTCCTCTGTTAGATCTGTTTTTGAATAGGAAAGACTTCGAATTTCTTCATCAATGTCTTTTTAAGATTTCAGTTTTCATTTCTTGTTGGTTCTCGGGATAAATTAGGAATAGTCTGATGGAGGGCTTCCGGATTTCTTCGTTGCACCTGCAATCCATTAATCTATATTGGTAGGCTGCACATTTACGCATGTGTATTCATGCTCTCTCTGATACATCGTTGTGGAAGGGCTTTCATTTTCAATCGCCATGTACGTACGTCTAAACATATAAGCTATAGTCAAAACTTTATTTGGTAGTCAACGGTGTGACACCATCCAGCTGGGGTTTGTTCATTAAACACTGCTTTAACATACCCATATGTGTGTATCCTTTAGAGTCCATTTTCCTTAGGTGAGGTGTCTTATTTTCACTACGTTTACTCTTTGCTCTGTCATATTTACAGTTTCAACAGTCACAACTCTCAGGTTGCTCACTCTTCTTACCACATGTTTGCATTACGTGCACATGTGACTGAATATTTTTACTGTTTCACTATCAACATTATGTAGGTTACTTTTTGACTCTTCTAATGTAGTCTACGTTCTGTTCTATCTTCATTTACCGTAAGTTTTTTCTGTTCATTTAACTCTTTTAACTCTTCACTATGTTCTTTCTTTTGGTCACATTGTTGTATCTTTGGTGTTGTGTACATGTCGGTGAAATTGTACATCTAATGCAAAAAGATTACACTTTACTTCAGCTTTTATAGTCCCTAATAATTTAATAGTGTATATACTGCGCTAGTTAATGTCCTAGAGTTTTTGCAGCAGATTTATAGTGTTCAATTTGTACTTTGCTCCATTAGCGAGATACCTCTTGAACCATTCCAGTGTTTTGTCTTCAATGCCTATCCAGTTTTAGCCTTTATTATAAGCACATTTACTGCCTTATCAAATGTTGCTCTTGGTTTGGTATTAGTATAATTGTGCACTCATCATTATTTATAAATTTCAGTAGGATATTTGGTAGAGAACCTATGCTGTTTTAGTGAGGGAATTTTCTCTATAAGCTGATGGGTGTTTGGTAAAATACTAAATCTTTCAAGCTGTTAAAAGGGCTTCTTATGAA
The DNA here is from genome assembly GCF_040412425.1 of Macrobrachium rosenbergii. Taxonomy (NCBI): domain Eukaryota; kingdom Metazoa; phylum Arthropoda; class Malacostraca; order Decapoda; family Palaemonidae; genus Macrobrachium; species Macrobrachium rosenbergii. Next base: position 29,503,266 of record NC_089749.1, read on the forward strand.
CCAGTTGCAATACACAAGGTCTCAGTAGGGTAAAGGTGCCCCTACACGATCAATCTTTCGGCACGGAAAAATATTGTCCTCAATATTGATTGAGTCAATCATATACCCTCACACGGCTCAATTTTAATTGTCAATCTTTAGTGCCTCACTAGGCTTCGTACAGGTAACATGTTACCTGTTTTGGATACGGCATGCATTTCAGTTGCATTGATACTTTGTTTGGATAACAAACAAAAAAAAAGAGAAAAGGCGTCGCTGGATGAAGGACTGGTATAAGAGGAGACATGAATATAGCCATGGAAATCTGTTAACACACTTGAAATTAAGTGAGCCTAATGATTTTAAGAATTTCTTAAGGATGAACAGTGAATTCTTTGAGGAGTTATTGTTTATGGTGACTCCATTGATCTCCAAAGGAAACACAGTTATGAGAGAAGCTATCTCACCAACTGAACGGTCGGTTATCAATCACCTTGCGTTATCTTGCTGCAGATAACATTTTTTAAGAAGACTTGAAACTTGTTACTGCCGTGTCTCCTCAGTCTATTAGCATCATTGTTATGGAAACTTGCAGAGCCATTATAAAATACCTCCAAAGTTATATTAAGGTTGTGAGGACGTCAGATCGCGCCTCTCTTTCCTTGTTTTTCTCCTTTCAGATGTACAGTCACTCAATAATGTTTTGCAACATGTTCCAGAAGTTTTCGTTCACCTAACAGTAATTTGTTCTTTTGATATTTACAAGGAAATGTAATTTTCTTATTCGATTTTGGTTATTAATCATACGGTTAACAATATAAAAAAGAATGACGAGTGAAAAATTCATATTACGTAAAATGACGAAGCATTTTGAAAAATTTCACTTCAGATGATTGGGCAAAAGAGTCAAAGAAGAAACTATATTTCGAATCCAGATAAAAGCTCATTGACTAATAAAATAATATTGAATAACCATCAATGAAATTATACATAAATAAAGAAAGAAAGAATTCAACCATTATCGTTGTCACAAACAAAAAAAGAAAAAAATCTCATAACGTCGTATGTTATCGTGTGACTCCACATTCGGGCAGGAAAAGTTTAAACTGTCTTGTCACTAGCACCATAAGATAAGACTAAGCGGCACCACAATCATTAGCTTGCATAAGACTAATGTTTCTATCGTAGGTATTGCTCGGCAGCTTAGCGTAAATAAAACAACCATGTAAAGAGGGATACAACAACAGAGAGAACGAGGAAACATGATAAATTCATTGTAAAAACTGGAGGACAACCCCATTGTTGCACTAGTGTTGATCATCATCGGATGATCACTGAAGGAGCTCCGCCTAACTCCCCCCTGACAACCGATGTTGCTATAAAGAGAGAACATTACGCTCTCCCTTCAAGTTGCTGCTCAAACCATCCGTAACAGGCTACATGAGACCAAGATATTATTTCATCATACTCCTGCCAAGAAACACTTCATATCAGCGAAACACAAAGAATAGAGGCTAGGGTTTGCGTTATAATGTAATCCAGCGGCCGATGATTTCTGTACGAGTCATCTTTTGCGATGAGGAGGAGACATTCTCCACTGATGAGCATGGTAGTCTTCTTCACTGCTGGCATCTAGCATTAACTAAATTAATGTTGAACTTCTAGCTAATTTTAATTCTTTAGAAACCTAGATAATAAGAAATACAACAATAGGTGTTATATATTCAGTTAACTTCATAAGAGGCATCAAAGTGATAGGCCTAAGTAGCAATGAAAGAAACGAGAAATTACACATGATAACGGCACTATATATATATATATATATATATATATATATATATATATATATATATATATATATATATATATATATATATATATATATATAATATTATATATATACATATATACTGTATGTATGTATGTATGTATGTTATGTATGTGTGTGTGTGCGATTATATTCTATGTAGGCTATTACAAAAATAGACGTGAAATCTGTTAGTCTAGTTCAGTATATTTTATATTAAGTTTCACTAGTTCACAATATACATAGGATTAGACATTCAAAAATTTAATTAATAATAATGTGAAGGAAATCTTTACAAAAGTCGTATTTGTTGATGTCAATAAGAGTAATAGTTCAACTTGTAACAGTCGTAGGCCTATGTCTACAAAGTTCACACATATGAAGGAGATAAAACAACGATAGTGATGGCAATTGGAGATGAAAATATTAAAACATAAGAACAGCGATGACCTCTGAAGTATTATAGTAACATCCTTTAATTAAGTAAAATATGACAACAGTAAGCAGTATCAGAAAAAGCCCTGTTTAAGGGAAACTGCAGGTAATTTCTCGGACCCACCACTAGTATTTAGTTGTTTCACGCGCTTACAACTGAGTTGCCAAATAGCGCCAGATGTCGCTATTATAAGCTGTTGTCCGAAAAGTTTTGAAGCATGTTGCAAAACTTTTTTGAGTGATTGTACATTAATCACGTCATGTATTTTACCTGTCTTTATTTCAGATTCTTTGTGTACCTCATCTTATGCATCATTGTACGGCCTTTCTGCCGATATGTATATCTGCCTTTTATATGTCATGTAACAAATGTTGTACGTATTTTTATGCTTGCTAAAAAGCACAAATCCTGTATGGACGCCGCAGGGGGTCTCGAGTCACCTGCTATCTTTCCGTCCGCTTTTTGTCTTATAAACACTTGTCGAGAATAAAAAAGAATTACGGGCTGCTCTAGGAGCAAGAGCCCGTGCTGGCACAAGGCTAGCTAAATCTGAAAAAACTAAAGAATCATTTTCACCTCTGACTTTTCCTTGAAGCCTCACACTGGTGACCCCGGGTCAGGGACAGGTAGTGCAGTTTTGGCCCAGCCATTAACGGACTAACTACAGCCGCACCCTACCATCAGAAAGCCTTTAGCGGACTAAATACGGCGTAAAGTTTAGGCCTCTGATAGCACCCTGCCCGACGAAACCGTGCCATTAACGGACTAAATACGGTGTACCCAAAAGGGCACGTTTTGGCACTTCGTTTGACCTCTCGAACAAATCAGCACCATTAACGGACTCAATATGGCGCATTTTCCCCCGTTTTGGTGAGTGAGCTGTCAGATGTCAAAGGTAGAACCTCAATGTGAACCCGCGAGCATCGTCTGCACGCTGCTTTCACCAACAAAGACAGACACAGTCAAACTTCCCCCGTTCTCTTGCCAAACACAGCATCATGGTTCTGGCATGCAGACGTGCATTTTCGCATGGCGCGCATCTCAGACGATGCTACAAAATCGGACATAGTCATGACGGCGCTCCCAGAAGAAGTATTCAATAGAATCTCTCCCTGGTTGGATGCGCAACCAGACAAAGTCTCATACACAGACTTAAAAAGCAAACTGATGAATTCCTACTCCATGCCCATGTCCAACAGAGCGCAGTGTGCATTCGACCTGTTATCCCAGCCCCTCGGAGATGCATCACCCAGGGAAGCCTGGGACCTGCTGTGGGGGTTAATAACACTCCCAGGTCGTGACGAAAATGGGAGGAAGAAAACAATAGACCTGACAAAAGCTATCTTCCTTCGGCGCCTCCCACAGGAAGTTTGGACTCTGTGTCCAGCAGGCGTTTGCAGCTGACATCGACTGCAAGTCCGAAGTGGGCCAGGAAGTCCGCACCCAGGAACAGGGTCCTAGTGTTCGTGACGATGAATTTCCACTTGTATCTCTGGCCAAGGATGGAGAACGACAGGAGCTTGGTGCCATAGCAGAGGACGGGGGAACCGTTGGCGGTCGTCAGGGAGGCAGTCGGGTCCGGCGGATGTCTGCAGTCCTCTCTTAAAGGCGAGAACACTGACTGCATGGCTCCAGTGTCAGTCAACATCATCCTGCTGGAGATGGTGTCGCGGACGTAAAAGCCTATTGGTGCGGGGCCCCCGGGTGTTTCAGTTGCTGCTGCCATGGCGGCCTGTGAGGGTGGCCAATGCCTCCCCAGTGTTTTGGAGGGAAGAAAAGGCAGGAGGCTTCACATCTCTGGGCAGCTTTCCCGGACCTCCGGTGGCAATAGCAAAGCCCCGGCCTCTCCTTCTTCTGCTGGTGGGATGGCCTCTTCTGGGCGATGATGTTGACAGCCTCTGTGGTAGGGTCATCCAGCTGGAGGCAGTTGATGGGGTATGCGGCCGTGGATGCCCATTTTGCTACCTTCGTGGAATCTGTCAGCTGCTGCGCCACCCTGATCAGGTCCTCGACCGGCAGGGTGTATGCCTTTATGATCTGCCCACGGACCTCCGGCAGTAGCTGCCACAGGAAGATCTCCCTCGACAGGCTGATTTATTTGTGCCTGCCATTGCTGTCAGTCTCGAGGGGGAGGAGGAGGAGGTCCTGAGGGCATGCCACGTTTCCAAGAGGTTTCCCTCCTGCCGGGGGTTGAGGGCGAGGTCAAGGGCATGGGCAGCTCTCTCGGAGACTGGCAGGGAGCAGGTCTCGACGAGAGTGGCTTTTAACTCCTGGAAGGTGGCGGGGCTCGACGTCGTCATTAACCACGGGGTGATCTTCTTGTATATCTCCTCCATGAGGGCACTGATGGAGATGTCCGCCTTCAACACCTCATCGGTTAGGCCTGCTACCCTGAATTGCCCCTCGACCTTGTAGAACCAGGACAATGCATTTTGACTGGTGAATGGCAGCAGCCTTATGCTGAGGGACGCCCTTGGTTGGTACGTCGGGGGGTCATTGCATGGAGGAGTGTGCAGGAGGGGGTTGCGCGAGGAAGGCGTCTGCCTCCGAGAAGTTTGCAGTAATTTGTGTGTGGTTGGGAATATCTGCGTCCATGCTCATTCCACGCTCTCACTTGGAGTGTGAGGGAACACTCGCATCAATACACGCTAGGGAGCGTGCCGTGTGGGTCTGCTAATGACGCCGGTGACCTGTCAACAAGGTCGGTAATTGCCGAACGCTTTGTTAGAGCACCGTAGTTAGCCCGTTAGGGGCGTGGGCTGGTCCATCGGGCCAAGACTTAGTCGCTGTTTGGGTCCATTAATGGCTTCCAGGAACCCCTCGGGGGGTCACCACTGTGAGAGAGGTGCGAAATAATGAGCAGTAAGACAAGTACTGCTAGTTTATTGATGAAGCAATCTGCTTATAAAGCGGCGTGCGGACATCTGCATACTTTGCAGAGACCACAGGTACAAAGATTTACAGGTGACCTTGTAAGGACTGGTGTATGAGCGACATACTGGCTGGGTGTTAACTGGTTTATTGGTGGCTCCTTACTGAAATAAATGTTCAGAATCTTCGAAGATGTTATTGACGCGTGCAACTGGTAAGGTAGCGTCTACACACAGACAGGTAAAAACAGAGGTACAGGCTCGGGCATCTGTGTCTGTCGGTAGACAAACAGATGGCGATATCAAGAGACATAATTAACATTCAGTGATGAAATATATATCAATGGAAAAGCCTGGAAATTCTACACATGGCCAATTGCATGAGATTCGAGACAGATTAATGGATACAATGCAGTAGCATAATATATGTGAAATGGAGAGACGTTTGGCGTTGTAAGGTGTCAAAGAAACGAGCAGGTAAAAGTTACTGCTACTTTATTACAGATCCAGGCAGTTTATATAGCGGCCGATTGACGCCAGCCCGCGAGAGACAGTGGAATTGACTGTGACCTGAGGTCGAAACAATAAACAATAATATGCAGTGAGCGAGTACAAATTACAATACAAAACATACAGAACTACAATATGGATACAATCTTGATGCCTGTGAATGAAGAAACATGTGATACACAATGTGTGACATTTGTATAAATACGCATAAAGTAAAAATGGTTAAAATGCGTGACCTGGCACGTTTTAGGCGTGACTAATTGAGTTTGAAGAAAATGGGAAGTCACCAAAGAAAACATGCTCAGCGGAGACTTAATTAATGGCGCCGCCGAAACACTACGCTGGCGCCGATGTGGTGACTTTACAGCGTCTTCACAAACAGAAACACACATACAGTTCGATACAGAAGATTCGTTGGAACATTATGAGTACATGATTAGAATGCTTGCATGGCAATGCAAGTAGTGGTGATTGTACATACATCAAGACAACAATGCTCAGGGAGAAACAGACGGAAATATTGTATGGTTGAAATCACGTTCTTGCAGAGAAGGAAAATGAGAGGCTTGCTTTGTCCTGTCCACTCCGATAGATGACGATTGACGAACACACATGTGTTTGGAAGAGACAGCGTCGGGCTCTTACAACCTGAGGTCAAACTATTTCTCTACAAAAGTAGGACAGGTACAAACAGAAAACATAATGATTAATAATGTCTGATGTGTTACAAAAATACTCCGTTACATATACATAATGTATGGTCACTTGAACAGACAATAAAATATACAATTCACAATAATGGTAATAATATGTGTTCAGTCGACCCCAGGTCGAATGTGAAGGCACCGCAGAAAATGGGATGTTCATTACAGAGAACGTGTTGAGTGGGGACTTTACAAGGCTACGGATAATGAGAGGAAAGATCTCAGAACTTTCTGGAAGGAATTCTGTGTTCACTTTGTTCATTTTGTTTGGTTTTATGTACAGCCCTCCACAGGGATAATTCCATCTCTGGCGGGCCCATGTACGTTTTCGAAATAAGGTGCTTCTTATATTTTCTAATTGTCTGTCCGTGTTTTCTCGTCAGTATCGTAGCTCCTGCAAAATAGGAGAGTCTTTAGTTCCTTTTTAAATTTGCGTTCTTCTTGTATGCTCTTCACTTCCGGATCATTTATCAGATTTCTGATAGTGTTAGTTTTATTTCCTAAGGACTGTATGTTTATTAAATTGCATAGACTATTAGTCAAAGCCATAGTCCGCATTATTTTTCACCTTTGGTACATATTCTTTATATACCGTGCACTTATTGCCATCATATGTTTTATGTTTAGTATCACTATGGCCTTTCTTCACACAATTTTTACACTTGAAGATGCTGCTAGCACATCCATTTGATTTGTGATTTTCACCACATCGATAGGGCAAGCTTGGTCATTTCTACAATTTGTTGCGCTATACACCGGAGTGGTTCCCGGAGCCATTAACGGACCCAAATGGCGACTTAGTCTTGGCCCGGTGAACTAACCCACACCCCTAACGGACCAATCACAGTGCTCTAACAAAGCGTTCAGGCGTTACCGACCATTGTCGGCAAATCACCGGTGTCATTAGTGGACCCACACGACACACCCCAAAGCATGTATTGACGCAAGTGCTCCCTCACACTCCAAGTGAGAGTGCGGAATGAGCATGGATGCGGACATTCCCAACCACATACAAATTACCGCGAACTTCTCGGAGGCAGATGTCCCCCTCGCTAACCCCCTCTCTAGCCCTCCTCCACTCTGAAAACCTGGCAATGTCCCTCCTGACGGACCAACCGAGGGTGGCCCCCAGCATAAAGCTGCCACCGTTCCTCCATCAGAATCCAGAGTCTTGGCTCTACAGGGTCGAGGGGCAATTCAGGGTGGCAAGCCTGACCGACGAGATGTTGAAGGTGGACATTGCTATCAACGCCCTACCGGAGGAGATATACAGGAACGTCGCCCCGTGGGTAACGTCATCGACGAGCTCTGCCACCTTCCAAGAATTAAAGGCTACTATTGTCGAGACCTGCTCCCTGCCGGTCTCCAAGAGGGCTGCCCGTGCCCTCAACCTCGCCATCAAGCCCTGGCAAGACACAAACCTTTTGGAAACGTGGCATGCCCTCCAGAACCTCCTCCTCTTCCCCGAAACTGACAGCAATGGCAGGCACAAAGAGATTAGCCTGTCAAGGGAGATCCTCCTGTGGCAGCTGCTCCCAGAAGTCCATGGGCAGATCACAGAGGCATACACCCTGCCGGTCGGGGACCTGATAAGGGTGGCACAGCAGCTGATGGACTCCACAAGGGCGGTGAAGCAGGCGTCCATGCCTGCATACCCCATCAACTGCCTCCAGCCGGAGGACCCCACCACGGAGTGCATCAATGTCATCGCCAGGAGGCGGCCGCCCCACCACCAGAAGAAGGAAAGGCCGGGGCTTTGCTACTACCACCAAAGGTTTGGTAAAGATACCCAGAATTGCGAAGCCCCCTGCCTTTTCGCCCATCCAAAAAATGGGGGAGGCAGTGGCCACCCTCACAGGCCGCCATGGCAGCAGCATCCAAAACACCCAGGAGCCCCGCACCAGTAGGCTTCTACGTCCGCAACACTTTCTCCAGCAGGATGATGGTCATCGACAAAGAGACCATGCGGTCAATGTTCCCGCCTTCCAGAGAGGACTTCAGGCGCCCGCCGGACCCGGCTGCCTCCCTGACAGCCGCCAACTGGTCCCCCATCCTCTCCTACAGCACCAAGCGACTGTCGGTCTCTATCCTGGGCGCAGACTTCCTCACCCACTTTGGACTGGCAGTCAACGTCGGCCACAAGCGCCTGCTGGACACCGAGTCCTGCCAGTCCCTGCCCCTGTCGCTGGGCCCCAGGGTGCCCACAATCTGTTCCGTTGCTCCCCACCAGTACGCCTACCTCCTGAAGGAATTCACAGAGGTATTCAGACCCGAGCTTCGTCAGGTGCCCAGGGCCCCTGCCAAACATGGGATATATCATCATATCAAGACAAGGGGGCCCCCGACACACACAAAGTTCCGGAGGCTTCCCCCACAGCGCCTTCAGGAAGCCAAAAAGGCCTTTGCCGAGATGGAGTGTATGGGCATATGCAGGAAGGCCCCCGGTCCATGGTCCTCCCCCTTCACATGGTGCAGAAAACGGACGGCTCCTGGAGACCCTGCAGCAACTACAGGTGGCTCAACCTCGCTACAGAACCCGACCACTACCCTCTACCAAACATGCAAGACCTGACGGCCTCTTTCCACAGGGCCAATATTCTCAAAACTAGATCTCTTAAAATCATATTTCCAGGTACCAGTAGCTCCAGAAGACGTCCCCAAAACCGCCATCATCATGCCCTTCGGGTCCTACGTCTTCGCCTTCTCCACCTTCGGACTGGTCAGCTACTACAGGAGGTTCATCCTGGGGGTTGTGCACACTATGGCCCCCCTGACAGAGATCCTCAAGGGCCATCAGAAGACCTTAGTGTGGGGCCCCGACCAGCAGCGGGCCTTCTCCATGATGAAGGCCGCCCTCGCCAAGGCAACAGCTCTGGCCCACCAGGACCCCTGTGCCCCCTTCCAGCTAACAACGGATGCCAGCAACGTCGCCTGTGGGGCCATCCTGGAACTGGTCATCAACGGAGCCCCTCAGCCCATTGCCTTCTTCAGCAGGAAGCTTGTAAAGTCCCCCCTCAATGGGTTTTCTATGATGAACCTCTCATTTTCTATGATGCCTTCACAGCTGACTAGAGGTTGCAGTACTCGGCCTTTTTATCATTATTGTAATTTGTACATTTATTAGCTGTGCATTTGCCCTTATACAGAGTATATATGTCAGAGTATTTTTTATGTCTAATCAACTCTTGTTAATCATCTTGTTATCTATATGTACCTCTCCTGTTCTGTGTAGAGAAATAGTTTTGACCTTGGGTCAATTGTAAATTTTGTGCTGACGTCTGCGTATATGCCGACGTCCACATGCCACTTTATAAGCGTGTTGCTTCATCAATAAACTAGCAGTACTTGTCTTCCTGCTCTTTCTTTAGCACTTCTCACAGTGGTGACCCCTAGAGTGGTTCCCGGAGCCATTAACGGACCCAAAAGGCGACTTAGTCTTGGCCCAATGAACCAACCCATGCCCCTAATGGACTAACCATGGCGCTCTAACAAAGCGTTTGGGCATTACTGACCCTTGTCGGCAAATCACTGACGTCATTAGTGGACCCACACGGCACGCTCCCAAGCGTGTATTGATGCGAGTGTTCCCTCACACTCTAAGTGAGAGTGCGGAATGAGCATGGATGTAAACATTCCCTCCCACATACAAATAACTGCAAACTTCTTGGAGGCAGATGTCTCCCTTGTGCAACCCCCTCTCGAGCCCTCCTCCATGCCGGTACCCGCTCCCCGCGCGATGCCCCTCCTGATGGACCAACCGAGGGTTGCCCTCAGCATAAAGCTGCCGCCGTTCACCCATCAGAACCCGGTGTCTTGGCTCTACAGGGTTGAGGCGAAATTCAGGGTGGCAGGCCTGGCCAACGAGGTGTTGAAGACGGACAGCGCTATCAACGCCCTACCGGAGGAGATATACAGAAAGGTCGCCCGTTGGTGACATCAATCACAAGCCCTGCCACCTTCCAAGAATTGAAGGCCACTCTCGTCGAGACCTGCTCCCTGCCGGTCTCCAAGAGGGCTGCCTGCGCCCTTGACCTTGCCATCAACCCACGGCAGGACACGAACCTCCTGGAGACATGGCATGCCCTCCAGGACCTCCTCCTCTTCCCCAAGATGGACAGCAGTGGCAGGCACAAGGAGATTAGCCTGTCAAGGGAGATCCTCCTGCGGCAGCTACTCCCAGAGGTTTGTGGACAGATTACGGAGCCCCACACCCTGTTGGTCGGGGACCTGATAAGGACAGCGCAGCAGCTGACTGACTAAACGAGGGCGGCAAAGCGGGCATCCACGCCTGCACACCCCATCAACTGCTTCCAGCTGGAGGACCCTGCCACAGAGGACATCAACGTCATCGCCAGGAGGCGGCAACCCCACCACCAGAAGAAGGAAAGGCCGGGGCTTTGCTACTACCACCAGAGGTTTGGCAAAGAGGCCTGGAATTGCGAAGCTCCCTGCCTTTTCTCCCATCCAAAAAACGGGGGAGATGGCGGCCACCCTCACAGGCCGCCATGGCAGCAGCACACAAAACACCAAGTAGGCTTCTACGTCCGTGACACTGTCTCCGGCAGTATGAAGCTGATCAACACTGGGGTCATGCAGTCAGTGTTCCTGCCTTCCAGAGAGGACCGCAGACAACCACTGGACCTGGCTGCCTCCCTGACAGCCGCCAATAGGTTCCCCATCCTCTCCTACAGCACCAAGCTCCTGTCGGTCTCCATCCTGGGCCAGAGATACAAGTGGAACTTCATCGTCGCGGACGTTAGGACCCCACTCCTGGATGCGGATTTCCCCACCCACTTCGGACTGGCAGTCGACATCGGCCACAAGCGCCTGCTGGACACCGAGTCCTGCCAGTCCCTGCCCCTGTCGCTGGGTCCCAGGGTGCCCACAGTCTGTTCCGTTGCTCCCCACCAATACGCCTCCCTCCTGAAGGAATTCACGGAGGTATTCAGACCCGAGCTTCGTCAGGTGCCCAGGGCCCCCGCCAAACATGGGATATATCATCATATCAAGACAAGGGGGCCCCCCGATGCACGCAAAGTTCCGGAGACTTCCCCCACAGCGCCTTCAGGAGGCCAAGAAGGCCTTTGCCGAAATGGAACGTATGGGCCACCCCTCTTCACATGGTGCAGAAAACGGACGGCTCCTGGAGACCCTGCAGCGACTACAGGCGGCTCAACCTCGCTACAGAACCCGACCACTACCCTCTACCAAACATGCAAGACCTGACGGCCTCCTTCCACGGGGCCAAAATGTTTTCAAAACGAGATCTTTTAAAATCATATTTCCAGGTACCAGTAGCTCCAGAAGGCATCCCCAAAACCACCATCATCACGCCCTTCGGGTCCTATGTCTTCGCCTTCTCCACCTTCAGCCTGAGGAACGCAGGGGCAACCTTCCAGAGACTGATGGACAGCATCCTGGGTGACCTGAACTTCTGTGTCTGCTACGTCGATGATATCCTAATTTTTTCCAGGTCCCACAAGGAACACCTTCGACACATCCAGAAGGTCCTGCAGTGCCTGCAGGAGAATGGCCTCGTAATCAGGTTTGACAAGTGCACTTTTGGCGTCGATAGGGTTGAATTCCTGGGCCACAAGATATCCCCGGGAGGCATCCGCCCAGTTGCATCAAAAGTCGAGGCTGTCATCAGGTTCCCCACCCCTACCTCCATCAAGGTCATACAAGAATTACTCGGGATGGTCAACTACTTCAGGAAGTTCATCCTGAGGGTCGCGCACACTATGGCCCCCTGACGGAGATCCTCAAGGGCCGTCCAAAGACCTTAGTGTGGGGCCCCGACCAGCAATGGGCCTTCTCCCTGACGAAGGCCGCCCTCGCCAAGGCAACAGCCTTGGCCCACCAGGACCCCAGCTCCCCCCTCCAGCTAACAACAAACACCAGCAACGTCGCCTGTGGTGCCGTCCTGGAACAGGTCATCAACAGAGCCCCTCAGCCCATCGCCTTCTTCAGCAGGAAGCTCAGCCCCACCAAGTCCCGCTACAGCACCTTCGACAGGGAACTCTTTGTGGTGTACTAGGTGGTACGCCACTTCAAATTCCTCCTGGAGGATACGCCCTTCACAATTTGGATGGACCACCGGCTGCTGGGGGATGCATGGTCCTCCAGGCAGCAGCAGCACCTCGCGGCCATCATGGAGTTCACCTGCACCATCAAGTAACTCCCCGGCAGGAAGAACCCAGTAGCCGATGCCCTCTTGAGGATCAAAATCGATGCAGTGCAGCTCGGGATCGACTACGAGGACCTCGCCTGGGAACAGGCCGCCGACCCAGAGATTCCAGCTTACTGCACTGCCATCACGTCGCTGAAGTGGAAGGACATGCCCCTTGCCGCTGGGGGGCCAACACTGCTGAGCGACGTAAGCACTGGCCACCCCTGCCCACTGGTGCCTGCCTCCAGTCGTCGACTGGTCTTCGACATCATCCATGGACTGTCCCACCTCTCCAGCAGGATGACAGCCAGGCTGCTGGTGGAGAAGTTCGTTTGGCACAGCAAACGGAAGAATGCAACGGCCTGACCAAGGCAGTGCATACAGTGCCAGGCCAGTAAAGTAGGGTGGCACACCGAATCGGGGGTGGACGACTTTCCCCAGCTGGGGAGACGTTTCAGGCACATCCACATCGACGTAGTGGGTCCTCTTCCCCCATCAGGGGGAGCCAGATACCTTCTGACAGTTACCGACCGCTCCACCAGGTGGCCCGAAGCAACGCCCATGGAAGAACCCACCTCCAGTGCGTGGGCTGAGGCCCTCCTCTCCAGCTGGATCAGCCGGTTCGGTGTTTCGGACCATATAACTTTGGACAGAGGCCCTGCCTTCCTGTCCAAGCTGTGGACCATCCTGGCACACCTGCTGGGGACCACTCACCACAACACCACTGCCTACAACCCTGCAGCCAATGGAATGGTGGAGAGGTTCCACAGGTCCCTGAAAGCATCCCTCATGGCTCATTGTACCACCGACAACTGGAAGTACCAGCTGCCCTGGGTCCTCCTCAGGCTGAGGACCGCCCCAAAGCCAACATCGACCCGTCCGCAGCAGAAAAGGTTTACGGGGAGTCCCTCATAGTCCCAGGTGAACTCATCATGGAAGACCAGGATGACCTAACAACCCAGAGGCTCCGCGACAGGGTTGGGAAGTTCGTCCCCTGCCGGTGGACATATACCAACAGGACGTCCCCCTTCATGCCTCCCGGTCTATCCTCCGGCACCCACGTCTTCGTCAGGAACGATGCCGTACGTTCACCCTTAACCAGGCCCTACAGGAGGCCTTTCCTCGTACTTGAGAGAAACAAGAAGGCATTCCGGGTGGCCATCCACAGGAAGGAAGACTGGGTATTGGTAGACCGCCTCAAGCCTGCCGTCCTGGAGGAAGAGATTGGGGGCACTTCCCAAAGCCCCAACAGGAGGTGGCGCCCCCTCAGCCCGCCCCATCCGCAAGAAAACCTCGTGGGCGCCCCTGGAAGGCTCCGGGTCTGGGCAGGAGAGCAACCCAACACTCCCATCCACAGGGCACCGAAGAAGTCGAACACACCCCCCAGTTGGCATCGAGAAGGCGCTGCCCCCTCCACCGCCCCAGCAGATACCTGCTTTGATCAGACGTTACCTACGTCTTAGGGGGCGAGTATTGTAAAGTCCCCACTCAACGGGTTCTCTGTGATGAACATCCCATTTTCTGCAGTGCCTTCGCAGCTGACCTGAGGTCGCACGTACACAATCTTATCATCATTATTGTGATCTGTATATTTATTACCTGTTCATTTGCCCTTGTACCAAGTATATGTCTCAGAGTATTTTTGTGTCCAACCAGCTATTGTTAATCATCATGTTTTCTATTGTACCTGTTCTGTTTTGTGTAGAGAAATAGTTTGACCTCGGGTCACTTGTAAATTTTTTTACTGGCGGTCTCTGTGTATACGCCGACACCCGCACGCCGTTTAGAAGCGGGTCGCTTTATCAATAAACCCTTACGGGCTGCTCTTCGAGCAAGAGCCCGTGCTGGCTTAATCTTCAAACAAACAATCAATAAACCAGCAGTACTTGTCTTCCTGCTCTTTCTTTAGCACCTCTCACACACTTTGCAGTAGCTATACAGTGTAAACAATCTATCACCTCTATCATATATAGCCTTTCGTATTTGTGGTGTGCATTTGATGATATAGTGTTTGTATTTGTCATCTTTGGCTATAATTTCCTTTACAATTTTTAGGTCGTCATTTTCAGAGATAGATTTTCTTTACAATATTAGCAACAATGTCATCTTCGTCCTTCGGGACAGAGACTACTTTTATTTTTGGTTTAAGTTTACCTTTCTGATTTACTGATGCATTGCTGATTTCCTGAATCTCCATTGTTGCCATTTCTAAGTTTTTCCTGCCTGGAAATCTTACAAATAAGTGTACATCTCTTGTTTTAACCTGCTCAACTGGGGCCGTTATTTGACTCATAATCTGTCTCCTTTCATTTAATGCTGTGCTCTCTTCGTTTGTAGGTTTGATCAGAAGCACCTTTTTGTCTTTAATGATTCAGCACACGTTTTATACATGTTTGGCATGGTCTTTACATCTTTATCAACATTGTCAACTTTGTTTTGGATTTCATCTATGTTGATCATTACGTTACTAGTTTTCTGAACCGAATCCTGAATCAACTTTGTTAATGTGTCTGTGTTTTCTTTTATTCTTCACAAGTTCATCTTCGATGAGTTTTTTGTGTTCTTTGTTCAGGCCTCTTGCAATTATGATCCATAATGAAACCAAGTGTCATTGTAAGGACTGGGGTATGAGCGACATACTGGCTAGGTGTTTACTGGTTTATTGGTAGTTCCTTACTGAGATAAATGTTGTTGTTGTTTTAGATTTAGCTGGCCTTGTGCCAGCACGGGCTCTTGCTTCTAGAGCAGCCCGTAACGAGATAAATGTACAGAATCTTCGACGTTATTGACGCGTGCGAGCGGTAATGTAGCGTCTACACACAGACAGGTAAAACAGAGATAAAAGGTTCAGACATCTGCGTTTGTCGGCAGACAAACAGATGGCGATATCAGGAGACATGATTAACATACAGTGATGAAACATACATCAGTGGAAAGGCCAGGAAATTCTACATATGGCCAATTGCTTGAGATTCAAGACAGATTAATGGATACAATGCAGTAGCATAATAAATGTGAAATGGAGAGACATTTGGCGTCTTCACAAACAGAAACACACATACAGTTCGATACAGAAGATTCGTTGGAACATTATGAGCACGTGATTAGAATGCTTGCATGGCAATGCAAGTAGTGGTGATTGTACGTACATACATTAAGACAACAATGCTTAGGGAGAACAGACGGAAATATTGTATGGTTGAAATCGCGTTCCTGTAGAGAAAGAAAACGAGACGCTCCTGTTTTGTCCTGTCGACTCCGATGATGACGATTGACGAACACACGAACACCCCCGTGTTTGGAAGAGACAACGTCGGGGCTCTTACATCACAAGTATCACAGCAAATTCCTTCATCAACAACTTCTCCAGAGCAAAGTCCGCAGGTTGGTGACTCTCTCTCTCTCTCGACTGGGGTTGACTCAGCTTTCTCCAGTACTTTCTTTAAAGTTGCATCGTTACGTGCTGCAATGATAATTTTGAGAAAATGTTCGTATGATAGACTGATATTCCCTTTAGTTGATTCAATTTCTATAATACTTTTCTCTTTTTCCTTCTTCCTCGTTTCCACTTTGAACGTATTGTGGACATTGGAAAGGCGTGGAAGGAGATAAAGAAAGAATGTATGAATGGGGTTTGGCAAAATCTGCTAATAGTGTATGTGAACTCATTTAAAGGTTTCGATAAGGATGAAGTAGTTGTGGAAATTAATAAAAAGATCTTGATACCTGGGAGAAGTTTAGATTTAGAAATTGATGAGAAAGATATCCAAGATCTTTTAGATGTGCAAGGTGTAGATCTAACGGCAGAAGATTTAATTGCACCTGCAGAATAGGAAGAAGAGCCGGAGCGAAAGTTTACGACAAAAGCGCGGGCAGAGGTTTTCGCCTCATTTGAACATGGACTGAAACTTTTAAGTAAAATAAAATGAATAGGAACATGGAACGGTTTTCTAAAGTTGAGAGAGCACATCAAGACGCTGTTGCATGTTACAGAGTCATTTATGAAAAACGAAAAAAAAAATAAAATAAAAAATAACGCACTATGCAACCGAAGATGGAATACGTCTTTAAGAGAACGACTCCTGTAGCATCGCCTTCCGCCACCTTTACCCCTACCCGAAGACCAGGAGGCCAGCACCCATCCCTCGAGACTTCGACACTGTTACTAAACCTCGATTCCCTACATCGCTTAAAGCGTTACAGCTATTGTCTTGAAATACTATCTGAAGAGGAGCAAGTTGATGGTCCTGCTGCTTTATCATCCTCCTCCTCTTCTGATTTTTAGTTATAGTAGCCATGAACAGCCTGACACCGTTCAGTATAGCCGACAACACCGAATCTTGGCGAGTACCCCTACAGCCCAGTTTGATTCTTATTCTTGTTCTTGTTATATATTCAGCTTCTTTTTGTACTGAATGATCATAAGTCAATCAGCATTGAACCTGCAGAAAAAAAGTATATCGTAGTTTAACCAGACCACTGAGCTGATTAACAGCTCTCCTAGGGCTGGCCCGAAGGATTAGCCGACAATAATTACTGTACTATACCGTATATGTATAGGCTACCATATTATGTATAGATGGTACTGATTACCCTAGTGTAGGCTAGGCTGTATACGAGATATGATTTTGTCAACAAACGATAGGTTTTTTGGAACCTAACCCCATCGTTAGTAGGGCAATACCTCTATATGTGTAAATTTAAAAAAAAAATTGAAAAAGCAGCCCTTTGGTGGTAGGCAATGCTGCATGGCCTCCAGAAATCGTTGGTAAAACTCCCTTCGCTTAGATCGACTGAGAAAGGGTTTTTCGGGGGGGAGGCCACGAGGAGTTTCTGTGGTGGGGTGGGTGGTTGGGTGCCTCGGTGCCATTGGAGAGGAGGGTCAGTAATGCTATGTAGAGGAAGGTTTAGAGAAGGGGGTTGTTTTGGAAAATAGGTGGAGCTGAGGAGCAGTTTGTATGCCTGAGAGGGGGTGGGGGTGTCATGTTGGATGGATAGGTGAAGAGGGCTAGGTAAACCTAACTTGATAGAGCTTATTTGGTTTCATGTTTTCATATAAGTAACTTACCAAGTAATTACATAGCTATAGTTTCTAACTCACGCGGTGCAACTCGCACGGCAGCCTTTATCTAAAAAACCGGGGTAACACTTCGATAGTTTAGTGTAGGTGACAAGCCCAGCCCACTAAAAGGAGCACTGGAAACGACTCGGCAGAAAACCTCATGCTGTTTCTGCCGGCTGTCAAGTAGACATTGGGGGTTTGCAGCAGCCTTGTTCATTGGTTTTCAGTTGAATAACTCGATTTCGGTGAAGTATCGCCTAGCCTATTTTGAGTAGCCTTCAGGCTTTGATAGCTTTTAGGATCAGTTTTCCAGTTTTTGTTGTTATTCTGTCTGATTCAGGTTCATCTAGTTTTTGTGACTGTAGAGAAGGTTGTAAAACAGATTGATCAAATCTTCATATGACTTGTAGTAAGGAAACATAACTTGCAGTAAGTGTAGGTTGCAGTAATGTAGTAAGGAGAAAACTTGTGCTGAATGCAATGATTATCCGAGCGTCCTGCCCCAGCTTCCGAGCGCCCAGTGCCCACTCTCAGGTGCCCAGTGCCAAGTGAGCTTAAGCAGAAGGTACTTAATCTCACCTAGAGTAGTTAGTGATAGGAAGAAGAATGTGGCCTCTAGCGCCAAGAAGCGTGCTTCTCTAGCCTTAAATCTATATCTGAGCCTAGGTTAGAAGATAACCCTGCTATTCCTTTTCCCCCCCCTCCTGCTTTTTCTCCTACTACTAGCCCTCCAACTTATAATCCACCTACTCCCACGCCTGTCTCCCTTGCTTCTGACCCTTGCCATGGCCAGTCTCAAGTCTAGGTTTAACAAGAATGTAACCTAGTAGTAAATACAGTGAAGTGGAGGAGGTGGCTACTTGTCCTGTCAGTTCTCCTAGACCGAGGTCACTGCCATACTCCCCTAAACCTGGGAGGAAGAAGACACCGAATGTCCAAGGGGGGTTGGCCCAGGGTAGTTGCTCCCTCAGTCGAACCTGTTGTGCATTCCCAGGTATCAGCAGACAGCCAGTGGAGAGGCATCTTGACAGGAGAAAGTGTTATGCAAGTGGAGGAGGTGGCTGCTTGTCCCACCGGTTCTCCTAGATGAAGGTTCCTGTCATACTCCCCTAAAACTGGGAGAAGACATACCGGAGGTCCAAGGGAGGCCGGTGGGATTTGCCCAGGGGTATTTCCCCCCCTCAGTCGAGCCTCTTGATCGCTTCCAGGCTTCGAAAGACAGCCGTTGGAAAGGCACCCCTATGGATGTGCGTCAGTTGTTGTTTGACTCTCAAGACTCCAGCCCGGGCTTGGAAGCGGCACAAGCACTTTCGAGATTCATCTCGTCCATTGGAGAGGCATGCAGGCGTTGCTGGCATCTCTTCTCCAATGCCCAGTTAGTGGTTTAAGGAGCCAGGCGTAGTCCTCAACCTTCCTGCAGTACAAAGGCCAGTCCAGAGTATTTCTCTCCTGAGTGTACTTCTGTTGAATGGCAGTATTTGGCTCCCAAGCGCCTGACGATCCCTCTCAGCCGCCCCTTTTGTTTTTGTTCAAGTGCCCATCTCCCATGAGCGTCCGCTGCCAGTTTCTGAGCTCCCGGCACCAACTCCCGAGCACCTGATGCCAACTCTTCAATATCAATCTCCTGCTTGGAGCATCAAGCGTCATTTTCCAACCGTGGGCCTCAAAGCCTATGCAGCTCTCGTTCAATATTTACGGGCAAGCTTTCCAACCTTTTTTTAGCTCCAGCTAGCCCTGGTCTTGCCTACCTCGACCTTCCTGATGTGGAGCCATCCAGATGACAGACCTAGGCTCTCCATAATGGTGATTTCCTTGTCTACTAGGAAAGCACTCAAGGAGATTGAAGTTTGGTTTTCTGCTAAGAGGGAGCAAGGTAAGGCTTTCTTCGTCTTTCCTTCCTTGCACTTAATCCATAGGAGGTTTCTTTCATACGCCTCCTTGTCAAAGACCTCTTTGAGTTGTTTTAAGCTTTGTTTCTTGGACTGGATGGTGGTTGTGCTAGCCAAGAAGATTGAAGATTGCAATGATTTACTTGGAGACTTCCCCTCAGGCTGGCTAGGAGTCCTTTTTCATGCAGACACGACCATCAGGGATGGCTCTTTGCTCTTTGGGGATTTTGAAGAAAGGAGGGTATTGCAATACACTCCCTGAACACCTGAATTAGCCCTGGTCACCTACCAGCCCGAACTACATCCCCATAGCTTTTACCAACTAAGTGGGTAATTAACTGTCAGCGTTACCAATGCTTACAGGAAAATCTTGTCAAATAAGTTACCTGAAGTACCGTTGGCAACACTGCTGCAAGTCCCGGCCGAGTGAGGCCGAGATCCCCAATTGCTTTTTGTTCGCCATGCTGTGTGGGTGTGTCCCACATCAGGTGAACTTTTGGTCATTTAGCCCGACCCCCATTTAAGATTTTGGACATCAGACCACGATTTGGACTGTTTTCAACGCATTTTCTCCTGGATTGATAGGATTTGGAACTTCTGTATCATTCTCTTCATTATCAATTCTAGGTGTGAATTTACTCATATCTTTCAGCTAATATGTTACATATTTCCTTTTTTTCATTTGTTAATCGCCCTTCAATTCTTAGAGGGCCTATTTCTACTCTTATTTTATTCATCTTTTTTGCATATGAGTAAAAAATTTTGGGGTTTTGTTTGATATTTTGTAGGGTCATTTCTTCAGGGTCCTGATTTTCTTTTCCTTTTGACTGTATAATCTTTTGTTCTGCATTTTCTATCTTACTTTTTAGCTTCATCACTTTCATGCATTCTTTTCTTTTGCAAGACCTTTTTTCCACTTTCTGATTTTCTGGAACAGGATCCTTCTGTCTCTTGGTATGCGTGACTGATGTTTACTTTTCTTCTTCGGTATATATTTTTCCACTATTTCCTCTAATATTTTATATAATATATCCGTATTTACCTGTATATTATCACTTACGAATATGTTTTCCCAATCTTTGTTTAATTCTTCATTTATTTTTTACCAATTTATATTTTTACTATAGAAATTATATTTTCCATATCCTTCCCATTTTTTCTTCTCTTGCTTATCTCTGTTTTCATGTGCTTTGGAACGGACTGTTAATTCTATGACATTATGGTCTGAAATACTCGTATTATACACTATTACTTCTTTAACATAGTTCACCTTGTTCACAAATACTAGGTCTAAAATATTACCCTTTCTTGTTGGTAGGTGATTTATTTGCTGAATGTTATGTTCTAGTAGCATATCTAATAGCTTTTCAAATTGCCTCTTATCTTCTGCGCTACTATTACTCTCCTTTTTTATATGTATAAATACAACCTCAGTCCCCTATTCGTTCTTTCCATCTACGAAAGGAAAGTTAGTCTCCAGATAAGAGTATAGTCCAGTCTTTGTGATTTCTACATATATCATCCAATTTGTCAATTATTATGTCAAACTCTTTAGTATTTGGGGGTCTGTATATTACAATGTTTACTAATTTTTCAGATTCAAATTCTACTACTATTAATTCACATTGTGTTACTATATTTCACAGATTTTTCCTTGATTTACGTCTCTATCTGATCTATAAGTTTGGAAACCCTTTATCTGATTATCATTACCAGTCTCTTGTGAGTACCAGGTTTCACTTATATTCATTATATCTATTTTTTCAGTTTGGTTTAGTTCTTCTAAGAACTCTATTGTTCTTTTTGAGTTACTCGAAACTAAACCTTGTGCATTCATCACTATGATGGTTTGCGTTTTATCCCCATTATCTAATATGGGTAATAATAATGATTTTCTCATGTCTCTTTCCTGCTCTGATATGTTGTTCTTTTCTTCATTTCCATAACTTCGGACATTAAAAAATCCAACTTTTCCAAAATAGATGATCTTCCATCTTCATAATTATTCATTTTGTGTTTGTATCTGCACCTATCTCCATATCTGCACCATCCATTTGCATCGTAGATACATTGCTTTGTTGCACTGTACCTGGGTGCTGATGCCTCATATCGTGGTGCTGACATTTCATGACGTGGTGCCGCCTTGCTTTTTTCCTTCGTCACATACTCTTTATTCTTTCCTTTGTTTGTTTCATTTTTACTTTGATTTTTTATATGTATTTGCTTTTGATTTTCGTTCTTCATGGCGACAGGATGCATGTGTCTGCATTTTCTGTTGAATTTGCAACCTTTTCCTTCTTTCAGATTCCGACATACTTTTGGATGTAGATCGCTGCATTCAACCTCATAGCCATCTAGATATGCACATTTGCCATAAATTTCATAGTTGTGACATATCTTGGGATGTTTGTAGTGACATCTTTCACCGAATCTGCAATTTCCTCTTTTCAAAAGAGTGCAGACTATGTCTTTCTTTTCTTTTTTTCTTACTCTTTCCCTTCAATATGTATATCAGGGTACAGCCTCTTTGGGATTTTTTTTTGTGTTGTCATTTCATAGTTTATTTCTTCGTATGTATGCTGTTGTATTGCCTCATATGTAGTCTATGAGTTTCTCTGCATCCATACTCTTATCCTGTTCTTTGTTTTCATTACTGTTTTCTATCTCTTCAGTCTTATTTTCTTCTATTTCATTTTCCTCTTCTTCCTCATCCTCAGTTTCATCATCCTCGACTATCTGTACATTAAGTCTTGACTTAATAACATTGTCTATCCATATTAGACATGTTGAGCAAAATACTTTTGTGTCCTTTTTTTTTATTTTGCTATACTTCGGCACATATAGGATGAGTTGGAACATGGCATGCACTGCATTTCCTTATCAGGTTTTGTGGATTTACAATGCTATACCACACATTACATAGATTGCATGCTTTAGGCATTCTTTTTCCTATGGCATCAATCAGTATATTAACCAAATTCACCTTGTTCACTTTCTTTGTTGGGATGTGTTGATTGATGTAGATTTTCTTTATAAGTTTCTTGATCACTTGGACTTTCCTTGGTAGTCCTTCAATTATTTTCATGATGTTTTCTGCTGACTTGTTCCAGCTTGAAGGATCATATCCTTTCACTATGTCTGTGTATGTTTTTGCATCTTTTTGGTTGGAGTTGTTATTGATCTCAGTGATAAGAAACCCCAGCTCCCTGCTTGCCAATTCATCATATTGGAAATCCACTAGGCAGGCTAAATTTCTCCAGCGTCTGCCACTGTTACTGCTGCTGTTGTTGCTAGACGCTTCCATGATGCTTAATTTTATAATATTTCACTCAAAAAACACCTTTAGTCGACGCTTTATCGTGCTGTTCTGACTTTAATCTAATCACCGACAGTTCACGAACACTTCTAGCTATAATTCACTTGCTAGTCATATGTTATACATGTGAAATCGGGTTGATTATTCAGACCAAGAACGAATACGTCTTTCCGACCAAAACGTGCACTCCGAGAGAGTGCTGAACATTCTTGTGCTCATCGCAATGTTACAGTGACTCTCATATCCCTATTCTGGCCCATGAAAGAATGGTTCCAGGACTTGATATGTTTGTGGGTGGACTTTCCGAGACTTCTTCCCCTAAAAAGCATGTCTGCTCAGACAACCTCACTTCAAGAGATGCCAAAGGGTTGTCCGCTCTTTCCCTGACAGGCTTCAGACTGTCCAGAAGCTTGTCAGAGCGTAAGGGTTTAAGATGCGTTGCAGAGGCTATTGCTAGATACAGACGTCGATTTCCTAGCCACGTCTACAAGGCTAAGTTGGCGATTTTCTGAAGCGGGTGTCTCAGACAAAACGCCTCTTCTTCTGAGACGTATGTGACCCAAATTGCAGATTTCCTTCTTTATCCGAGGAGACCTAGGAATCTCTTGTCCTCCACCATTAATGGGTATCGAGCTGTGTTTAGCTCAGTGTTTAAACACGGGTCCTGAATCTTGTGTCATTCCCAGGTCTTAACCTCATCAGTGGAGCTATCAACCAGGTACATTCCGGGGTCTCAGAATTGGATGGCAGACAAGCCTAGTGGCCAGAGCCTGGTGATAGGGATGGAGTCCCTTTACCAAGACATTGCGGAAGATTCTCCGAGTACTGTAATGGGGAGTCCCAGCCATGATCTCTCAGTACCAGTACAACGGAAGTTACCAAGTATGGTTCATTTGTGCTGGACCATGGTTTGCGCGGGAGGACATTTTTCCATCTCCAGGGGACATTTTAAAGGCTTAAGCCTTCTTATCTGTTTTTGTGTAATTCGGTAGGTGCTGCAGCTGGGTGGTATGGCATTCACTGGGCTACTCTTTATTATCCACGCAACAGTTCTGTAGCCTTTGGTGGGTGCTGACGTCTGCTGGGGTCAGATGGAGGAGCATTGGCCAGGGAACTTTACCCTCGGGAGATTGCAGAGGGCCAGGGGCCTGAGCCGTTTAGGGTGCTGTCCCTTGCTGAGGGGAAAAACTTTCAACATGCGCCATTTTCTACTCAGTGTAACATGGTGCCAGAGGAATGCAGACAGTGGCGGGATGCCAGAGGAGTGAGGACTCCTGCATTCTCAGCGAGCCTTTGAGGGTACGGTTGCTAGTCCCAGCCCCTTCATGTTGGTTCTGGGGGTTGCTGGTTCCCATTTGCAGCTTTGTGAACTGGTGAGCGGTGGGTCAGGGGCAGTCCGTGGGCATGGTAAGCGTGATGTGTGTGCTGTTCTGTTTGGTTGCAGTGCCATCTTTGGCTGGTTTCGGATTGTCTCATCCCTGCGCCTCTGGTGGTTGGCATAACAGAAGGTTTCTTTCCTTCTCTGCCTGACAGTTGTAGGATGAACAAAAGTGGGCACCTTGCGTGGGACATGGTCAGCCATTGAGAATGTTGGAAAAGTGGCATACCTGGGTTATCCATGTGGGGTTTTGTGGTCAGGTAGTGCAGCGTTCACATCGTGTTTGCTGGGTCCTTGGGTTGCTCATGGTTTGGCAACATGTAGTCCAATTTTGGTGTCATACCATGTGTTTTTGGGGTCAAGGAATTCATTACAACACATGAAAACACTCTAGGCTTTATAGTTTTAATAATAATGATTTGTTGTTTTTGTTATCACTATTAATAGAAACAATAATTCTTGAGACCAGAAAAACACTAGAAACATGTCTAATAATTTGTTTTGTTTCAGATATTACTGCTGATGCAAAATGAATATAATATAAATAATCCAGAAGAGCATCAACTCGTGTCCACCTACACCACCAAATGGTAGGACTTTGTGTGTTTTATGTCAGAAGAAAAAATCTGAGCCACTGTAATGCCCAGGAAAATCAAAGCGATCCAATTTTGGGCCTGGATACACCACATTAGGTAAAAACTTGTATCTGACTCTCAAGACCATCTTCTTGCTAGCCCTGGCATCGGCGAAGAGGATTAGCTAATTACAGGGACTTTCCTTTGCAGTTAAACACTCAAGGGGGTGGGCATCGGTGATGCTTGAATTTGTCCCGGAGTTTGTAGCGAAGACTCAGAACCCAGCGGTCCCTGACACTCGGTTTGAGTCTTTCACGATCCCATCCCTGAGTGACTTCGTAGATAATGACCCTGTCGAGTTGCTACTCTGTCCTGTACGGGCCCTACAGCGCTATCTGAAGAGAACTCGGTGCCTCAGGCCTTAGTGTCGACGCCTCTTCGTTAGCACTGGAACCCCTAAGAAGGAGTTGTCCAAGAACACGATCTCCTTCTGGCTTCATGAGGTTATCAAGAAAGCGTATGCAGCAGCTGGGGAGGATGACACAAGTGCTCTATGCCCCGCGGTCACAAGACCAGAGGGATTGCGCCCACTTTAGCATTGAAGAAGAACCTGTCGGTTCAGCAGGTGTGTGAGTCGGGAGTGTGGTCAGAGACCACATTCCCCTCTTTTTACCTACGGGACGTTACCCATCAGTCCTTGGATACCTTCTCCTTGGGGCTGGTGGTGGCTACTCAACAAGTTGTGTAACTTACCCAGCGCCTGTACAGGACAGTATTGTGTCTTGTCTGTTGCACGTGCATGATTGGGTGTGAAAGGTGAGTCACTGGCTCTCTTTTCCCTCCTGTCGTCTGGCCTTTTACCTTCGGGCAGAAAGTTTGGGCCATACAGGCTGAACCAGATGTCAGATGCAGGTGAGTTTCATTTCTTGAGTATCCTAATCTTTGTTGCCTTCCAGGTACACATTAGATGTAATGTCCCCTCTTTCCCCTACAAGGCAGGGAAGGGGTTGCGGGCTAACTACCAGATCCATTCTTTATTTTGGTCTTTAGTCCCCAACATCCTCCGGTCACCCCTTCTGTGGCTGGGGAAGGTTCTCTCTGGCTTTCACCTCGCTGTGTGTTCGCATATCAACCGTAACCCCATCACAGCGAGGGGGCGTCTAGCAGACTGGCCTGTGACACTACAGTTCCCATAACAGTGATCAGGGTCCGATGACTGTGTCCTCCTGGCTCTTACCCCAGGAGAACATAAGGTGCAGTTGAACTTCCAGTCGTTCAGAGGCCTCCACTCAGATTCCTCCTACCGAATCATGAGTCCCCATATAAGTAAAGGACCAAGGGTTTGTATTTGTGTAGGAACAAATCGCATTTTTAAAAGTAAAATGCATTTTTCCTAACATACAAACCCGAGTTCCTTTACTCAGGTTACCCACCTCAGCCTTCCCAGAATCTGCCCTAGACCGGAAAGTAAAGTGAATGCGTGAAGCCAGGAGGTTGGTACTGTGGGTTTCCCACTGTTACCAACCAACTCCCGGCTGGTAGTGATACCAACACATGCCTTGTAAGTCTTTAGCGACCAGTTCAGCTTCACCGAAAGTATTCCCATATAAGTAAAAGACCTCGGGTTTGTATGTTAGGAAAAATGCATTTTACTTTTAAAAATGCGATATTGGTCAAAGAGCTTGGTAGTGTTCCTCTACAGTTAAATATGCCCAGGTTTGATGAAGGTGAAGGCATTGAACATTGTCAGAAAAGTGATACAGTAGTTCATTATGGCATATATCATGTTTTTAAAAATTCAATAATACCATGGTAAAAAGAGCAGAAAAGAAACGTCAGGCAACAGTATCACCATGTGAAGCTAGTTCCACAAAACTATTGCTGTTGATCAGCCCCTTTATTCTCTTGCGAAAAATATTCAATGGCAGTACCCTGTAATACATGGTGAAGACAAACTTATCATATTTGGGGGACTGCACTTAGAAATGACATTCCTCAAGGTTATTGGAAACTGGCTCAGAGATAGTGGCTGGACAGAGGCCTTGACAGATTCCCATTTAGCATCATCTGGTGTTGCCGACTCATTTTTGAAGGCCAGCCATGCCACAAGGACCTGCAGGGCACACCAGGTTACGGCTTGTACCTTGGATATCCTTCTACGTAAAGCATATACACATTACTGCAACACACTACCTGAAGGTTATGAATCACTATCCTTAGAAGATTGGGTGTTCAACAAGAAAATTTCCTGTCCAACATTTCACTTCTGGTGGATTGTCTTGTCTTTGGAAATTTTGCTATTATTGTCTGTAAAGTATCTCTGTGAAGGCAATTTTCAGCTATACATCCAAGTCCTGAACAAAATAACACCATGGTTCTTTGCGTTGGACCACCAAAATTATTCCAGATGGTTACCTGTCCCCATCAGGGACATGACAGCAGTACACTCAACACACAATGGGAGTGCATTAGAGTTTGAAAAAGGAAATTTCGTCGTGAAGAAAACAGGCTGGTTCTTCTCTAGGATTCCAACAGACTAAGAACATGAACAACATAATGCCTCAGTGAAAAGTGAAGGTGGTGCAGTGGGAGTGACACAAAATCCAACGGCTCTTAGAGGGTGGACAGTAGGAGGACCTGAGGTATCTCACACACACAGTGAAGTCTTAAAACACCGTGAACAGAAGAAAAGTCAATAAGCTGCTTATATGAAAGATGTCCTTTTGCTATTGGAAGTTACTGAAGACTATGGTCAACCATTCCTGGAAGACAGTAATGATCTTGTTAAAATGCACAACAAAAATATTGCATATCCCTCGGTTATGAATACTATTGAAAAAATTGAAAATACTGGGGATGCTTAATATCAAGCGTATATTAAAGAAAGAATGGTTGAGAGAACAGTCCCTCTTTCTGATCCCATCAAGAAAAGCAAGATGCCCCTGTTGTCCTGCCAGTTCAGAAAGCAAACACCTTCATCTAAAATACAAGTTGCTAGTTTACAAAGTGACTGTAATTTGTTTTCAGGACTTTACATTTCATGCCAGACAAGAGATGGAAATCTTTAGGATTTCTTCAGTTATGAAAATCAACCTTACCCTCCATCCATATCCGGCCTTGTATAAAATCAAATATTCTTTAGTGTTTAGAGGAGTATATAGTGACAACTGATATTCGTCCACCTGTAGATGTTACCATTGTAGAAGGAGCTGCAATAGTGAATATACTAAAGCCTGGCACTTTTAAAACATTTGCAACATATGCCAAAGATGTCTTTTTGCCACATCTCCAGAAACACATAGAGCCAAGTACCAGTAGAATAGGCCTCGTGTGAGATCAATACCTTAAGGATTCATTGAAAACATCTGCAAGAGAGCGTCATGGAAGAGGTGTAAGAAAATGAGTACAAGTGGATGCTACAATTCCAGCAAATTAGCAAGTTTCTCCTTATTGATGAAAACAAGACTAAACTTTTTGAATATTTATCAGAGCAGTCAGTGTTATTTGAGAGTGATAAGGTTATCATTGCAACATCTGGAGAGATAGTCCTTTGCAACACAGAATATGAAACAGCCAGATACGGCCATGTAAGCATGAAGAGGCTGACTCCAGAATATTACATCTGATGATGCAGCAAGATAAGTATACCTTAGTTTTACCAGACCACTGAGCTGATTAACAGCTCTCCTAGGGCTGGCCCGAAGGATTAGACTTATTTTACGTGTCTAAGAACCAACTGGTTACTTAGCAATGGGACCTACAGCTTATTGTGGAATCCGAACCACATTATAGCGAGAAAATGCAGCAAGAAGTGGATACAAGAGGGCACTTCTGAGAACAGTCGATACAGATGTAGTAGTTTTGGCAATAGCTTTTGTTAACAAACTGATGAAGTGTGGATAGCATTTGGCTTGGGAAAAAACTTTCGTTACCTTCCAGCACATGATATAGCTGCATATCTTGGGTCTTTAAAATCCAGCTGTCCACCAATGTCCCAAAGCATAACTGGTTGTGATACTGTGCTCTCCTTTGGTAGAATTGGGAAGAAATGTACTGTAGCGTGTGAAAGTGATTGAATTTAGGAGTACAGTATAAAATTTTAAGGAATTTTTAAAGAATTAATTCACCTTAGTTGATAGAATTCAGGTATGATGTATTTAAATTTAAATACTGTATAGATTTCAATATCTTTTCTCCATAATTATTATAACACTATGGAAACCATATTTTTATATAAGTAACTTACCCAGTAATTACATAGCTATTAGTTTTTTTTACCCGGCAGCTTAAAATTTTGAAATTTCCGGTCACGCTAGGTTGTTTTGGCTATGGCAACGTGCCCCGCCCACGTCTGGGTGTAAGAAGAGGTACAACATAGCAAAGAGCTTCAATTTGTTTCTGCCACTTGTGGTGGAAGGACTGTGGTTGGCACCAGCTTGAATTTTGAGATTTATACTTTGCTGGTTTTTGCTGGTTTTTGCTCTATCTTGGATTGGTGAAGTATGTATTTTCATAGCCTTTCTGCATAATTAAGATAGTGTTAGGTGAGTTTTGATCATTGGTTTACAACTTTTTGCCCGTTTTTTGGACTTGTCTTAGAATTTTCCAGGATGTCTGAACTAGTAGTTCTGTAAGGATGGTATAGAGTGACATACTGGCTGGGTGTTGTCTGGTTTATTGTTGGTTCCTTACTGAATGAATGTACAGAATCTTCGAAGTTGTTATTGGCTGGTGCAGGCCGCAAAGTAGTTTCTATACACAGACAGGGCAAAACAGAGGTAATGTTTTGGACATCAGTGTTTGTTGACAAACAAACAGATAGTGATTGTGAGGGACATAATAAACGTACAATGATAAAACATATATCAATGGAAAGGCCAGAAAATTCCACATATGGACAGTTGCGTGAGATTCGAGACAGATTAATGAATACAGTGCAGTAACATAATATATGTGGAATGGCGAGACGTTTGGCGTCTTCACAAACAGAAACATACATACAGTTTGATACAGAAGATTCGGTGGAACACTATGAGTACATGATTGAAATGCTTGCATGGCAATGCAAGGAGTGGTGATTGTACATAAATAGAGACAACAATGGTTAGGGAGAAACAGACAGAAATATTGTATGGTAGAAGTTGCATTCCTTGAGAGAGAGACAACGGGGTGCTCTTGCTTTTGTCTTGTTTCCTCCGATGGATGATGCACACACATGTGCGCCTGAAAGACCGCGATGCAGTCTCTTACAATTCTACTGTAGTATTAGGTACTGTAGCAAAGGCTGCAGTACTAGACTGACTAAAGAATCTTATGACTCTCACATTGTTTGTATTCAATGTAGGAGACAAACATGTTCAGTGGATTTACATTGAGATGGAGTGTAGTGACTGGGATTTAAAGAAGTGGAAGACTTTAGATTCACGTCTTAAGAAACTAGCTAGAGATAGGAAGAGGAAAGCTATTGCTAGGGAATATCATAAAGCTTTAGCTAGTCAGGATTCATCCGCTAAGTTGGATGCAATTGCACCTGTAATTTCTTCCGATCCCATTCCATCTCCTCCACCTGTGCAACCCTCTCCGTTACCTGGCTCTCACGTTTCCAATCCCAAGACCATCGTCAGCCTGGAGTTAGAAATCAACACTCGCTTCAAGTTAATTGTGCAATCGATTGCTAAATTAGTGTCAGCAGTGAAAGTGTTAATGGATAAGAATGAGTCAGGGCACCCAGTGCAAGTGCAGTGGTATTGGAGGAGGTGGCTGTTCACCCCGCCGATTCTCCTAGGCCAAGGTCCCTGACATACTCCCCAGCACCTGGGAGGAGTCAAACTGGTAGCTTTAGGGAGGTCGGTGGGGTCTGCCCTCGAGTAGTCACCCCCTCGGTTCAGTCTGTTCATGACTCCCAGACTGCAACCAAGGCCGTTGGAAAGGCCTTCAAGTGAGTGCTCACTGTATGTCCTCCAGCTCTGAAGAATTTAGTCCCAGGCGCGCACGGTGCTATGCAGACAAGTCACGCCTGCTGAAAAGGCGTGCAGTGGTTTTGAGATTTCTTCTCTTGTTCCTTGTAAGAAGGGCAAGGATTCGCACGCCCTTCGTGCAGTCACTGGGATAGCCTGGAACAATTCTCTTCCGCTTCTTCCCCCTAATTAGAGACTGCCATGACGTAGTCGCATGGCTCCAGCATAGAATATTCTTTCTCATCCTGTAGATTTGCGACAGGCAAGGGGGCTCTCGAACGAGGGGAAATTATTTCCCCTGTTTGACTCTAAATGTCTCTCTGTCCTCTTTTTCTTCTACACCTTTTTTACTTCTTCCTCCAGCTTATTTTTCAGTTCTCTTCCATCTTCCTATCCACCTACTATGACTACCGCTTCTATATATATACTTTATATATAGTTTTTTTTCCAACTCTTTGGCTTACATAGTGTGGATATTTCCACCTTCATTAAATTTCCTGTCTGTGTGAAAGGAAAGGGCATCATACCTTGGATTGGGGTTCATGTTCGAAGCTAAATGTGGGAACTGTGATTGGGAGAGTCACCCAATCCGATGATGTTTGGACCTGAAGGGTGTTAGTATGATGTCATATTGACACCCTGAAGGTGTAACTATCCCTGAGATCAGCCTGTGGATTCCAAGGGTGGGCTGATATTAGGGGTAGGACTCCCGGCATATTTTCCAGTATGCCCACCAACATAGTCAGAGTGGGGATGATTGTATTCTAGTAATAGTCTCGGTCCCAACAAGCGGGTTAGGCTTACACTTGTGCCTCTCTGGTATGTTGGTGGTATCCCTTTTTGGGTAGGGTAAGGGGTGGACATCTGGGAGTCAGTTCCTACTGGTGTCGTTAGCTGAGAATAGGGCCCCATGAAAAGTCAATGGTGCCTCTTCAGTGTTCACCAGCAGTGTTTTTTTTTTTTTTTTTTTTTTTTTTTTTTTTTTTTTTTGTGGAAGGTCCCCATGTTGAAATCAGTACCCCTGGGCCAAATGACAATCAGACACGGTTGACGACCCAATGCCAGGCAAGAAGGAATACAGCCAGGAATCCCCAACAAAAAGCATCTGGTTCCAGTATTGTCACACTGGAACCATTTGCAATAAAGAAAAGCAAGAAGTATGAAATAGTTCCTGGGATCTTTGTACCCAACTCATATGAAAAATATCTAAATTTGAAGCTTAACCCTTTAAACGCCTAATGGACGTACCATACGTCGACGAAAATTGTCTGTTGGATGTCAAGTGGACGTACCATACGTCGACTAAAAATGCTTTTTTTAAATATTCGCGGAAAAATAATTATAGGCCTAGTTTGCAGAAGGTTTCAAATCATGCGCCTTGAGGGATGCTGGGAGTTCACGGATCAAGCTGTTGTTTTGTTTATAAGCGTCACCCAGACGCGCATGTGCGAATTCCCTCCTTCTCGTACCAGACAGCATCAGCATCGGACCGTGCGAGAGCGATTTTTTGACGCATCCGTGTTTTGCAGAACTTTGGCGAGTGTGTGCGTATTTGTGCTGCAACAGGACGTTTGCAGAGATGTCTCAAAGCCGTCAGGACCGTGAAAGGCGCATACTGCCTGTCGGTAGTGAGCGTGTGAGACGAGTTTTAGACTGGGATGCTGGAGAAGGACCCAGCAGCCAAAGTGACCCAGCTTCTCAGCGCCGTGTTGTTCGCCCACGTGTGACCGAAGGCGACCAAGGACCACATCCCGTGCCTTTTACGACCCCTAGGAAGCATCGGGGTGTCCTGAGGGGCATCCGTAAATTTTTGAAAAAACTTTTTCCTTCGCTGAAAATCCTGGCATTTCTTGAGTCACCTTGTCGTAATTTTTTCGCTGTTTTATATTATTCGTTACATAAAGTGTTATACATCAAAATGTGCGCAATTTCATTTAGAATACAACAAAAAATAAATCATTCTTTTTAGCTTTTAACAGTTTTGAAATATTTTAATTTAAATCACGATAACTGACAAAATTTTAATATTCGGTCAATTTTGACTCGACCGAAATGCTCGAAAAACGCAATCGTAAGCCAAAATTCTTACATTCTAGTAACAATCAATCATTTACCTTTATTCTGCAACAAACGGAAAGTCTCCAGCACAATATTTCGATTTATGGTGAATTTTTGAAAAAACTTTTCCTTTCGCTCCCCAAAAAAATCCTAGCATTTCTTGAGTCACATTGTCGTAATTTTTCGCCGTTTTATATTATTCATTACATAAAGTGTTATACATCAAAATGTGCGCAATTTCATGTAGAATACAACAAAAATAAATCATGCTTTTAGCTTTTACCATTTTTGAAATATTTTCATATAAATAATGATAAATAGAAAAAATCAACCTTCGTCAACTTTAACTCGATCGAAATGCTCAAAAACGCAATCGTAAGCCAAAATTCTTACATTCTAGTAACAATCAATCCTTTACCTTCATTTTGCAACAAACAGAAAGTCTCTGGCACAATATTTCGATTTATGGTGAATTTTTTTTAAAAACTTTTCCTTCCATCCACGCCGCGAACTCCGCTAAAAATCCTAGCATTTCTTGAGTCACCTTGTCGTAATTTTTCGCTGTTTTATATTATTCGTTACATAAAGTGTTATACATCAAAATGTGCGCAATTTCATGTAGAATACAACAAAAAAATAAATCATGCTTTTAGCTTTTACCATTTTGAAATATTTTCATATAAATAATGATAAATAGAAAAAATCAACCTTCGGTCAGCTTTAACTTACGATCGAAATGCTCAAAAACGCAATCGTAGCCAAAATTCTTACATTCTAGTAACAATCAATCCTTTACCTTCATTTTGCTACAAACAGAAAGTCTCTGGCACAATATTTCGATTTATGGTGAATTTTTGAAAAACTTTTTCCTTCCATCCACGCGAACTCCGCTTAAAAATCCTAGCATTTCTTGAGTCACCTTGTCGTAATTTTTTCGCTGTTTTATATTCGTTACATAAAGTGTTATACATCAAAATGTGCGCAATTTCATGTAGAATACAACAAAAATAAATCATGCTTTTAGCTTTTACCATTTTGAAATATTTTCATATAAATAATGATAAATAGAAAAAAATCAACCTTCGGTCAACTTTAACTCGATCGAAATGGTAAAAAAATGCAATTGTAAGCTAAAAAAACTTACAGTTGCATCATTTTGTGATAATATTTTCTCTGTGTTGCTTTAATCGTTTTACAATCTGTTATATATCAAAATCATCGCAATTTAGTGTACAATACAACTAAAAAAAATTAACTCATTAGCTTTAACCGTTTTGCTTACAGCGCGATTTGTATACAATTATATACAAGTTTTTTTTTTCACTGTCATATATTCCAATATTTATATATGATAATGATATTTTTTTCATTTCTGATGGTTGCATACTAAACTTCAGGCAATGAGAAAAAAAAGGAGCCAAAAATGAACTCTTAATCTTAAAAACTAAGCGTGCTGTGATTTTTTGAAAAAAAAATTTTCCGCTTCGGCGCTAGCTCCCGAACGCCGCCAGCATACGGGAGACGTTTTTGTAAATAGGGCTTCGGCGTTTAAGGGTTAATGGTGACAATATTGATATTTTTGAGGTAAACAGGGAAATTGTAAAATGCTGTGGCAGACAACCAAAAATATCCCCTCATAACAGTAATATGCTCCTGGTAGAGAGTATCTCCCGAGAGGAAAGCATGAAGTTGATTAGTTTGTCGGCCCTTGCAGGAGTTACGGTGGAGTGCACTCCCCACTCCAGCTTGAACTCCAGCAAGGGTTTGATTTATGCCCCTCAGCTAATGGGTTTCTCTGAGGAGAAACTTGTAAATGAATTGAAAGATCAGGCTGTAATTAAGGTGAACAGGATCACAAAAAAGGTGGATAGAGATTGGATACCTCAACCTACCTTGATATTGACATTCAGTACTTTAAGACTCCCAGAGTATGTCTCTGCAGCCTGGCATAGATACAAAATAAAACAGTATATCCCAAGGCCCAGAAGGTGTTTCCACTGCCAACGTTTCGGACACACCCTTCAGACGTGCCAGTCGAAAATACAAGAAAATCCTGCGGTTTGTGTCAACTGTGGAGATGATGAGCATGGTATGTGCACAAGGGAACCTAAATGTGTTCACTGTGGTGAGGGACATGCATCATCATCTCAACAGTGTGATATATATTTATTTGAAAAAGAAATTCAGGCATTAAGAGTGATGGAAAGGATAACTTTTAAGGAAGCAAGAGAGAGAGCAAAAGCTAAGATTGTAAGACCAGGTCTAAGTTTTGCCTCAGTAGTAGCAATACTTAGAAACCAACAGAAAGAGACAAATAAACTAACAAAAATAAGAAGCACAAAGGTAGAGTCAAAAAAAGAATCGATGAAAAGATGCCTAACAGATTCATCAGAATCTATTGATGATGGTAATGCAAAGACAAGGTTCAGTAGAACCAACCAGGGAGACGTCAACATAGAGCTCAGAAAAATTCAAGTGTCAGCTGAGACACACCCTCCACCATCTGCCTCTTTGGAGGTGGGGCCAGCGAGTGCTGGCCCGGTGCCAGCTTCTGTTGGTGCCAACTCCTCTTCGGAGAACAAACCAGCAGATGCTGGTCCCCCAGCGCCAGTCCTTGCTGGTGCTTCTGCCTCTTTAAAGGCAGAGCTGGCTACTGCCATCAGTAGCAAGATAGATGAGGAGGTCTCTTTAGAGAACACCTCTGCTCTCTCCGTCTCGATTGAGATGGAGAGAAAAGAAACTAAAAAACCCCTCAGTGTCAAAGACACTGAAGGAAAGGATATTGGCTCTTTCAAGGTGGTTATTCCCCCCAAGAAGCCAACATAACTGCCCATTAAATTGCCTTCCTCAAGTAGAAAAAAGAACCCTCCCAATCTTGTAAAAAGGAACCATACTGATGGTCCCAGACAGAAATAAATTCACTTCCATAATTCAGTGGAACTGTCAGGGACTCCGAGCAAAGTATGAGGAAGTGAAGCTTTTGCTCTGTGAGCATTCTCTTGTTGGGGTATGTTTGCAGGAGACCATGCTAGGTGAATATACCCCTTGTCCTAGGGAATATGTTCACTTCAGAACTGAATTTGATTTGGAAGTGGGAAATCACGGTGGATCCCTCATCCACATCCGTCAAGATACTCCACACTACAAAGTAAAACTAAATACTCCACTTCAAGCTGTGGCTGCACAGATTAATTTAAGAAGGCAATATACTATATATTCCCTTTACATTCCACCCAATAGTCATGTCTCCCGAGAGGACTTAATATCCTTAATGTGGCAACTACCAGAGCCATTTCTTCTTGGTTACTTCAACAGCAGACATCCATTGTGGGGAGATGTAACATCAAACCAAAAAGGGAATATGATGGCATCTATTGTAGAAAATGAAGATATAGGCCTTCTTATATTGGAGAACCTACCCATTATCACATTCAGACTGGTACTGTCTCCTGCATTGACCTTTAAATTTGTAGCTCTAATTGCAGTGTTGATTTCAGTTGGAGAACAAGTGATGACTGGCATACCAGTGACCATTCTCCAATTATAATCAGCACCAATGATGGTCCACCTATCCCAAGATCACCACGATGGTGCTTAGAGAAAGCAAATTGGAAAAAATTCAAAGATTTGAGCGAGTTGGAAGGGGATGCCAAAGATTTCCCAAGTGTAGATGATGCCATCAATCCACTCAATGGAACTTTCCATACTGCAGGCTCACATTCAATTCCTCGAACTAAAGGACTTTTCAGGAGACGGCCAGTTCCATGGTGGTCAGAAGAATTAAGGCTGCTGCATTGAGCTACAAGGTCATCATTG
This sequence comes from Macrobrachium rosenbergii, assembly GCF_040412425.1. Lineage (NCBI taxonomy): Eukaryota > Metazoa > Arthropoda > Malacostraca > Decapoda > Palaemonidae > Macrobrachium > Macrobrachium rosenbergii. The sequence continues at coordinate 29,539,792 of NC_089749.1, forward strand.
ACCAGGTGCCATAGGCATCGCACCGTGGATAATGTCATCACTTATAAACAGTGTAGGGCACGATTTCAAAAAGCTATGGGCAGGATATGTATCCTCTATCAACAGCAGAACACCAGTCAGCAGCATTTGGAAGAAAATAAGAAAAATTCAGGGTAAATTTACACCCAATCCTCCTCCAGTACTTAAAGTAAATAATAATCATGTTACTGATGCCACAGAAGTTAATAATATATTTTCTGAACACTTTGCTCGAGTCTTTTTCCTTATGAAATGTTTAAACACATTTCAAGGAACACAAAACTTTTTATAATCAGCATTATCAATAGAATATGGGATGAAAGCAGCTACCCTAGCATATGGGAATTGGCAACCATGTTAACATTCCTTAAGCCTGGAAAAGATCCTCTCTATGCAGCAAGTTACCGCCCCATTGTGTTAACTTACTGTTTGTGTAAATTAATGGAAAAAATGGTAAATGTAAGGCTGATGTGGTATTTAGAGCACAACAGTATTTTAACACCTTCTCAGTGTGGCTTTCAAAAAATGCACTCCATACTGGATATCTTACTGCAACTTGAAACCTCTATCTGTGAAGCGTTTGCCGCCACGAGGAAAATTACCTTTATTTGTCAGATCATTTTTACATCGTAGGTATTTTAAAGTTAAAGTTGGCAGTACTTTATCAGAGAAAAGGTGCCAAGAAGAAGGTGTTCCCCAGGGCAATGTTCTCATTGTAACACTTTTTGCTCTGGCCATAAACAGTGTTACATCTGTTATTCCAAAAGAGGTCTTAAAGACGTTATTTGTGGATGACCTGTCAATACCTTTTGCTGCCACCTGGATGACTGTAGGCGAAAGAAAGTTACAAATAACGATAAATAAAATAGCAAGTTGGGCTGAGAAACAGGGCTTTAAAATCTCTGTAAGCAAGACTACTGCTGTCCACTTCTGCCGGATCAGGGGAGTACATCCTGATCCAGACCTTTATTTGTATGGCCATAGAATCCCATGTGTAGAACAAGCAAGCTTCTTAGGCCTAGTTTTTGACAGCAGAATGACTTGGGTGCCCCATATCAAACATATCAAAGCAAAGTGCCTAGAAGCTCTACACATCTTGAAGGTGCTATCTCACACCAGTTGGGGAGCTGGTAGAAATCTTATACTAAAGCTTCATAAAACCTTAATCTTATCGAAGCTGTCACACGGTTGTGAAGTATATTCTTCAGCCTCTTCATCTAACTTAAAAATTTTTGATTCTGTTCTCACCTGCCAGATATATAGCCACAGGAGCTTTTTCTCATCACCAGACATCTAATTTGCAAATGCAGGAGAAATGCCCCTGAACTCTATCATCAGTCATCATTACTTTGATACTGGTTTAGATCAGCAAAGACTTCCCAAATTTCTGGCATTTTCTCTGTGGCAAACAGAAATATTTTTAACAGTTTTATCCGAAAAATCATCCAAGATATCCTACTCACTTTTAGCTTTAGAATTAAAAAGAATTTAGAGGATACAAATATTGGAAAAATCCCCGGCATTCCTTTTGTGGATCCCACGTTTTTATTTTGCTTTGGAAGTTACCTATAATTAAATTCTGCAGGTACTTCATTGAGTCAGAGAGGGATAAATCTGATGAGGCTATGAGGGCAATATTTTGATATGTTCCTCACACATGGATACAAGATTCATTTTACTGATAATGGTTGAAATCCAATGCTGGCATTGGTTATGAGTTTTTAGTGAATCTTTTAACCGAAGAGGTGCGCTTAAATTGAGTTAGGCTGAGAAACTTTACAGCTGAGCTGTATGGCATCTTAGATGGACAGGAACATATTTTCTCACTCCCAGTGTCCCTGTACACAATATTTTGTGACTCCTAAGTTTGTTGCCCTGGAAGTCTTCAGTACTGATCATCCCTTAGTGTTGAAGATCTTGCAGTGGATCTTCTTGCACCATTATAGAGAAAGCATTGTTTCTTTTGTTGGGTTCCTGTCCATGTGAACATATCTGGAAATGAAAAGGCAGACCAGATAGCCAAATTAGCAGCACAAATTCTGATGGACCCAGAAAATGTCCTGTTCCATATCGGGATGCATTCCATATTATATGGGGCTCCATCCAGCAATTATGGGCACTTTAGTGGGACAGAGTGACGCTACCCAATAAAATGAAAGAAATCACTAGTTAGACACACCCTGGAAATATGACCTAATGCCAAGGAAGTGGGAGGTTGTATTGTGTAGATTACATATTGGCCATAAACGTTTAACTCACGGGTTTGTGATGAATGGGGAGAATGAGCCCCTCTGTGATGATTGCTTGGTTCCACTGACTGTTAGGCATTTGCTGGTTGAGTGTCCCAGTCTAGTTGAACTTAGGAATTATTTTTATTAAATAGCAGTGAAGCAGGTGGTAATTATAACATGGCAAAACTGGTGGGAGAAAGTATATGTTTTTGTACATGCAACTTACCCGTCAGATATATACCCGCTATAGTCTCCGGCGTTCCCGACAGAAATTCAAATTTGCAACAACAGCTGGATGGTAGGTCAGGTGATCCTTTCAAGATTCGAATCTGCCTGTTAATAGGAACAGATTCCCTTTCATGTCAGATTTTCTCTGTCGCTGGTTCCGCAAGATCTTTTGTTGGTTCCTTCTGCTTTGATTTTCATTTTCGCTTGCTGAGGATTATTTTGGACTGACCTTTGGTGACGTGTTGGATCTTTGGCTTGGCATACGCTTTTGTGGACTGTTTTGATTTCGGCTTTGGTATTTTCTTTAAAGAATGTCTGATCAGAGTGTTGCACCGGTGTTTCGTGTGTGTGTGAGGTCTGATTGTAAGGTGAGACTACTCGAAAGCTTCGCCAGATCCTCATTCTGTGTGTTCGAGGTGTAGGGAGAATGAATGCTCTTTTGAGAACACAGTTGTTGAATGTGAGAATCTCATTGAACTGGAATGGAAGGCGTTACTCTTATGTAGTTGGAGAAGGACAGAGTTAGGAACGCTTCTTCTAGAAGATTAGTATGGTCTCTTTCCAAGGAGGTAGATTTAGAACCTAACACTCTTCCAGATTCTCCTGTCACTACCAGTTGTTTCAGCTCCTTCACCCTTCTTCGTCGCGAACCTGTGGATTAGTCGTCGGAGATGGCTGCTATGAAGGCACTCACTCAAGATGCAGCTGCAGATCGCCCTATGGAGGAAAAGAAAGTGAGAAGTGATAGTGATTTGTGTAGTGTCCCCAGTGTAGTGGAGGGGGCTGGCTGACCGGCTCCGCATCACTTTCCTGAGACCTTTCAACCTCTTCCAAACTCCCAGACCCAGTGGAGGAGGAATTGTCTTACAGCCGTTTGGGGATGAAAAGCGCTCAAATTTTCAGGGATATTTTATATATGGCAGCGCCTATCCTGACTATCCCAGGCTTTATTTAAAAGCCGTAGAAAAGGGATCTTAAAACAGTGTTTCTCATCTTCTGCTTCTTTTTCTCCTAAACGTGGTTGGAGTTCGGCTGAGGAGTCGCCTTTCCTTTGAAGAGGACTTGGAAGGCTCTAGAGGAGACCCTGTGGACTCTAGCCCTGAGCGCTTCCCTGAATGCTCTCCTGTTTCAGAAGAGAACAGTCAAGATCTTCCTCCTCTTCTTCTGGTGTTCAGAGTCCACCAAGCAGATCCTGGTTTGCCTCCAGGCTCAACTAGCTGCTCTTGCTGGCTCTTTATCAAAGAGCTTTCTCGGTCTAAGGATGCCTCTTTCCGATCAAGTCCTCAAAAACTCTCTTCTCCCAGCAAGTCAAATAAATCACAGTGAAGCAAAAATTCGTTTTCTCCTGTTATCGCCCCTCCAGCAGCAGGCTCCCTCTCCTTCCAGGCTCTCTCTCCTGGTAGGCAAAAAGCTCCTCTCCTTGCAGGCGCCCTTTCCTCCAGGCGCTCCTCTCCTTGTAGGCGCTCCTCTCCTGTTAGGAGCTCTTCTCCTGGTAGGCGCGCTCCTCTCCTGGTAGGCGCCTCATTTCCAGACTCCCTTTGCAACCAGGCTTCATTTTGCAGCGCCTCTCCCAGTGAGGGCGCCATCGTTTGGTCCTCTTCTCCTGTTGGAGATACTTTCTCCACAGATCAAACGCCCTGTCTCCTCCTCCCTTTTTTTTTTTGTTCCTCCCAGCCTCCCTTCCTGTCAAACAGAAAATTGTTTCTCCCAGCAAGGGCTCCTCTTCAGTTCGAGCTTCTTCTTCTGTCAGGCGCCAGTCAGTTGTAGGCGCTTTTCTCCGGATCATGTTTCCAGTGGACAAAACTTCTCCTTCTAGGCTGGAGACCCGTCTTCTTCAACAAGTGCCCTTCTACTTCCAGAAGTTCTCCTCCTCCTTCTGGCCTGGAGGCGTTATCGGAGGACGAATCCCTAAGGCCCTTCATTTCCGATTACAAGAGGTTGACAGCTCTTCTGGTCCAGGAGTATGGAGATTCCCTCAAGCCTGCTTCTCCTCCTTCTCCTGGTTCAATGCTCTCGAGCACCAAGGCATCGAAATCTTCCTCTCTTGTTAAGATGCGTCCTCAGATCTCCATGAAGAAAGCTCTTAAAGGTTTCGGAGAGTGGCTCTCTTCGATCAAGAAGGATGCAGGCAAGACTGTCTTCTCCTTGCCTCCCTCTAGGCTTTCGGGAAGAGCCGGGAATTTGGAACGAGACTAGATGCCGTTGGGGTTAGCTTTGCCCTCTTCTGCTGGCTCAGACTTTTCTTGCTGGTGGATTCTTCCAGAAGACTCTCCCTTAATTCGACAAGGCTTCTTGGGGACTTTGTGAACTGGACCATTTCCTCAAGGACCTTTTCCGCGTGCTGAAGTGTTCAACTTCATGGACTGGTCTCTTGGGACCTTGGCCAAGAGAAGTCTTGAAGAGGATTCAGTCAGTATGGAGGACCTCAGCAGTGTGTTGTCTTGCCTGGACAAAGCTGTGAAGGACGGCTCGATGGAGATGTCTCCCTGTTCGGAACTGGCCTGCTTAAGAAGAGGTCAGTATTCAGTGCTTTCCTCTCCAAAGGAATGTCTCTCCTTCCCAGAGGTCTTCCCTCTTGGAGCTCTCTATCTAGCCATCTTTTCCCACAAGAGAACTGGCAAGAAGGAAGTCTTGTTCTTTGTCTGAGAATTCTTCTCAGGAAAAGAGGATCTGTAGAGGATGAGACCTGCTGCCAACTATTGCTAAGAAGGAGAAGCCCCCTTTCAACCTAGCCCTTTCGTGGATCCAGGTCTAGGTTGGGAGGCGCAGACCTGAGAGAAGATCCAGGCCTTCAGGACTCCCTTCCAGGAAGTCCAAGGAAAATCAAGTCCTCAAAGACTCCAGTAGGTGCCAGACTTCTAAAGTTCTCCAAGCCTGGGCACAGAAGGGGGCGGCAATGGTCCCTCTCTGTTTTGAGGAAGGGGTACCTCATTCCCTTCTTTTCAAACCTCCCTTGACAACAACTCCGAGGGAGTTATCGGCGAATACAAGGATCTATGTGCGGAGGCAAGTCGTGTAGTTCCTTCTTCTTGCAAGCCGTCTGAACAAATGCTAGAAAAGTCTGCCATAGAAACTCCTGCAAGATCTTCACTCCCGGGATTTTGCAACCGATTTTTCTTGTGAAAATCCTCGGGGGGTGGAGATCTTGTCTTGGATATTTTTCCTGAACTCTTTCAAGAACAGAAGAAGTTCTCTATGGAGACGACGTCTTCAGTTCTGTCCCTTCGGCAAGGAGATTGGATGGTATCCCTGGACCTTGGACAGGATGATGTTTTCCACGTTCCCATCCATCCCTCCTCCAGGAAGTTCCTAAGGTTCATGGTAGACGGCAGAACCTTTCAGTTCAGGGCTCTGTGCTTGACTCTCCATCCCCAAGTGTTCACGACCATTCTCAGGAATGTAGCTCACTGGTTGCACTTGGAGGGGGTGAGGATTTCTTCCTATCTCGACGACTGGCTAATTCGGTCCAGTTCGAAGAACCGTTGTCTGGAGGACCTTTCTCGGACTTTAAACCTGGTCCAATCACTAGGACTTCTTGTAAACCTCGAAAGTCTCAGATGATTCCTCAGCAGGAAATTGTCTACCTGGGGATTCGGATGGATTCTCGGGTTTTTGAAGTTCTCCCTCCCTGGAAAGAAGGGAACGCTGCCTTCAAAAGGTGACAGACTTTCTAGAGAAAGACAGTTGTTCCTCTAGGAATGGATGAGTCTGCTGGGGACCATTTCCTCGCTGGAACAGTTCGTTTCTCTGGGAAGGCTTCACCTCAGACCTCTACAGTTCTTCCTGAAAGAATCTTGGGATCGGAAGTCCCAAGACTTGTCGGATTCCTTCCACATATCATCTCAAGTAAAGGAACATCTCCATGGTGGTTAGACCCAAAGAAGCTGGGTCTCAGGAATTCCTCTACAACCGCCGGAGCCCTCGCCTAGTGTTGTTCTCAGATGTTCGGAGTCGGGTTGGGGAGCGACACTGGCTCTTAAGAAGTGTCAGGCACCTGGGACACGGATCAGAGGGCCTGGCACATCAACATGAAAGAGCTGGTAGCCATTCATCTAGCTCTTGCCAGATTCGAACTTCTGGTCAAGGGATCAGTTCTTCTAGAATGACAACACCACAGCCCTGGCTTATATCAGGAAATTAAGGAGGGACACATTCCTTCTCCCTGTACATTGCACCAAGGAACCTTCTGTTGTGGGCGGGGAGAGAAACATCGTTCTCCTCAAAAGATTTGTTCAGGGTCCCTTGGAATGTGAGAGCGGATCTGCTCAGCAGGAAAGACCAAGTTCTTCCCACGGAATGGTCCCTTCATCAGGAGGTTTGCGAAAGGCTGTGGTTCCTGTGGGGAGACCTCATAACCTCTTGTTGAACCCATTGGAACAAGAGGTTGAGAACTACTGCTCCCCAATCTCGGACCCCAGAGCAGTAGCTATAGACGGCCTTCTCCTAGATTGGGACATTTTGACGAAGTCAATTCGCTTTTCCCCGTTCAAGATAATGGGGAAGTAATAAGGAAGTTCATTTCGTCAAAGGGCACCAAGCTCACCCTGATCGCTCCCTTTTGGCCATCCAGAGACTGGTTCACAGAGGTACTGGAATGGATGATAGACTTTTTAGGTTTTCCCTCTCAGGAGCGATCTTCTCAAACAGCCCCACTTCGACAGATATCACAACTAACCTTCCCGCTCTAAACCTAACTGCCTTTTGTCAGACTGTTTGAAGGACTGGATTAGAGCGCCCCGTTGGGATTTTCATCTAGAAGGCTGCTATATAGCTCACGCCAGAGCCAGAAGATCTTCTAGTAAAGCAGCCTCTACCAGTCGAGTGGGAAGTCTTTTAGGAGATGGTGCTACGATCTAAGAAAGTTTCCTCTTCCAATTTTACCTCTGTAATGGAGATTGGTTTTCCTTCTATACCTAAGGGAGCAATGTAACCTGGTGGTTCCCACCATAAATATATAGGGCATGCTGTCTTCAGTCTTTAAACACAGAGGTCTGAACATCTCGGATAATAAAGACCTTCACGACCTTATAAGGTCTTTTGAAACTTCAAAAATAAGTCCCCTAGACCTCCCAGCTGGAATTGGCGTTCCTAAAATCTTAATGTCAAACAAGGTTGAGCCTCCTCCCAGCGATCTGCCTCTTTCAGGGATTTAACCAGGAAATCGCTGTTTCTTTTTTGAAATCTTGCTTCTGCCAAAAGAATACAGCTATATTACAAGCTGGAAGGTTCTGTAGGCTTTAAGAAGGACTCTGCAATTTATCATTAAAATCTCTTCTTAGCAAAGAATGAGAACCCTTCAAAACCTTGGCCTAGGAGTTTTGAGTTCAAAGGACTATCTAATCTTTCAGGATGCAGGAGCTGGAACACACTCTGTCCAGTAAGAAGTCTTAAACATTATTTGGAGAGAAAGAAACAGCTCAGAGGTAACACCGAAATCTTTGGTGCTCTGTCAAGGATCCTTCAAACAGCAATTTTTTAATGCAGTTTTTCATTAAAATTATCAAAGAGGCTCATCTTTCATGTAAAGAGGAACATTTTCAGCTCCTAAAAGTTAATGCTCATGAGGTGAGAGCCAATAGCTGGAAAAATCTCTAGCTTTCCACAAGTCTTGGTCCCTCCAGTCTATTGTGGACTCTACCTACTGTGATGTAACTCAGTGTTTGCTTCTCATTATTTGAGAGATGTTAAATCTGACATATGAGAAGTGCTTTTCTCTAGGATGCTTCGTATCCATGGATTCAAGATTCAATTTAGCTGATGGTTCCATCCTATTTAATTTAGTGTTATTTTTAATTGTTTGTTGTGTTTTTATGGTCGGTTGAAAAAGAGTGTTGAAGGTCTCTCTCTCTTTTTCATCTCAAACTTTAACAAGGTTAGGCTTGGTCAGGTGGTCATTTTGGTTGTTAGCTGGAACATTTTTATTACCTAGCTCTGTCATGTAAGAGGGATAGCCCCATTGATATGATTCACTCTAAAGGGCTCTGTCTTGTAAGTCTTAATCCCCACTGATCACGATCCATAACAGGCTCTGTCTTGTAAGTGGGTTTTTTCCCCATTGATATGATCCAGAAGGGCTGTCAGTCTTAGGTTCACTGTCCATGTGAACTCTTGAGGCATGCAGACTCATAGACAGTATCCATGAAGTCTTCTGCCCAATCAGGTAAGAACCATGGTTTTGTTTATTCCTACAACATATGTTGTTTTCCCGTTTTTAGTTCTTAGATGTCTCTTGCCCTCCTCCAAGGGTGCCAATCATTAAGTATATATCTGACGGCACTTTGCATGGACAAAAATGATATTTTTATGATAAAATAAAGTTTTGTACATACTAGTTAGATATACCTTGGAAATATGACCAGCCTCCCCTCAGGAGACAGGTGGAAGAGAAAATCTGACATGAAAACGGGAATGTTTAACCCACCACCTTTGTGATGAATGGTAGATCACCTGACCTACTGTGATGATTGCTGGTTCCACTGACTTTGAATTTCTGTCGGGAACGTCTAGTTGAACTATAGCTAAGTATTTTTATCTGCAGTAAGTATGTACAAAACTTTATTTTATCATAAAAATATCCTATTAATAATGTTATCTCCTTTATCAAAGAAGCTGGTCTTCTCAAATATATTTGACAGCCGTGCTGTCTTAGTATATATATATATATATTTTTTCTTAAGTTATACTGTTTATCGGATCAGATTTATTAATAGTTCTTTTTAGTAGAATTTTATATATTTATTTATTTTAGTTTTCTTTTTTATTTTTTCTTTTGAATCAAATTTATATGTAGTTCTGTTTAGCTGAATTTTAATTTTAATTTTTATGACATACTATAAAAGTGAAAAGATCACATTTAGTATTCAGCGTCGGTGACCCTGGTAGTTGTGACGCCAGATAACCCACAATTAATCAATCAGTCTTCCGCTTCTTCTGACGACAGTCATAAACTGGCGCCGAAGCGCCTTGTGGCGTATAGACATTCTTCGTCGAATAAAGGAACTACTTCATTAGGAGTTGCGCATCCAACACATTCATCTCTACAATCAGCACCTGAGTGGCCAGCAACTAGCGTTCAAGCTCCCGTTTGCAGATGAGCGCCCACAGGTGCCCGTTTGCCATCAGGTTTCGTCACTGACTCCCGTCTCTACAGCGCCCCCGGAGTGCCCATTGGAGCCCGCTTCTCCACCGCTTCATGGTAGTGTCGTCTCAAACATTGTTCCTCCTTCAGTTGACCCGATTCAGAGCAAACTGAATAATATTCTCAGTTTGCTTCAGAAGGCTCCTTCTACAGCTCAGACGACAGCGGACTTACCGCTTTCTTCTGTTTCTTCTGAGGAAAAGGTTGCTCCAGACCAAGATGCTCCCTCGTCAGTGTACTCTGTGTTATTGAGGTTCCTGCCAGCTACTTTTCAAAGCTTCTTTTCGCCAGCTACTCCTTCCTCTCCTGCTTTGACTTTCTTTTTGGAAGTCCCCCTCAGTCAGTTCTTCGAGATTACCTAATTTGGTTCTCTCCTCTTCAGCAAAGAAGGCACTCAGGGTGGTTTTCTGAGAAGAGGGAACAAGACAAAGCAGTTTTTTGTTTCCTGCCTTCCAAGTTGTCCAGATCGAGCTACAGGTTTTATGTGGCCCGAGAAGCTCCTTCCCTGGGAGTCTCTGCCTCCTCTCAGGGAGACTTCTCTGGCCTTATCAACTCAGCTAGGAGATCAGCTTTCTCCTCAGCAAAAATTGTTTTCAGCTTCGGAATTAGTGCACCTTCTCAAGAATATTTTTACGGTTTTCGAAGTGATTAGTATCCTTGACTGGGCGGTGGGCACACTAGCTTGCAAGCTTAGAGATTGCTCCTTGTTACCTCAAGAAATCTCTTCTGATCTCTTAAGAGTGCTTTCCTGTATTGACAGGCATTAGCAAAGTATGCAGGAGTTAGCTAGTCTATACGCCATGGGTGTGCTTAAGAAAAGAGCTGTGGTGTTCTTTCACTTCGAAAGGTGTTACTCGTCTCAGAGATCGGCCCTCCTCTTCTTCCCCTTGGACAAGACGCACCTTTTTCCCCAGGCTATAGTACTGGACATCGCCTCAGACATGCAGAAAAAGAATACTCAAGACCTGCTCTCCCAATCTGTGAGATGCCCCAAGGATCCTTCAACTCTTCCTCCCAGATCTTCGTCTCCGCTGCAACCTGCTCCCTTTCGGAGCTCCCATTCTAGAGCACATACTAGAACAAGAACATATACTGTACCTGTTTCCCACAGCGTTCCATCAAGAAGTCCTCTTCCAAGTCTTCCTCCAAGAAATGAGGTCATAGTCCTCTGTGCTTTGGTAGGAGCACGGCTCCTCCACTTTTGGGAATGGTGGGAACAAAAGGGAGTGAAACCCTGGATAGTGTCTGTCCTGAAGGAAGACTACTACACTATCCCCTTTTTGAACAAACCTCCAGTCCACAAGCCTGTCAAATTGACAGCTTACTCTCCAGGCTCAGAGAGATTTCCTGCTCTCTTGCTAGAGGTCGAGTCTTGTTCAGAAAGAGGCTATAGAGGTAGTAGAGGACGTTCATTCTCCGGGATTCTACAACTGTCTCTTTGTAATGCCCAAGTCATCGGGGGGCTGGAGACCCATTTTGGACGTAAGTGCTCTAAATGTCTTTGTCAAAAAGACAACTTTCAAGATGGAAACAGACCAGTCGGTCCTTGCATCCATTCGCCAGGGAGGATGGATGGCGTCCGTCGATGTGCAGGACGTGTACTTTCACATTCCAGTGCATCCGACTTCGAGAAAGTACCTCAGATTTGTGTTTCAGGGCAAGGTGTTTCAATTTCAGGCTCTGTGCTTCGGTGTCTCGACAGTGCCACAAGTGTTCACCAGGGTATTGGCTCCCCTAATGAAATGGCTTCATTTGATGGGGGATAAAGATCTCCCTATATCTAGACGACTGGTTACTACATTCCCGCTTGAAAGCTCAATGTACGGAGGACAGTTGCACAACTCTTCTCTTGGCCCAAGAATTGTCTTCTCATCAGTTCGGAGAAGTCTCTCCTGATGCCTTCTCAGGAGATTCCGTATTTAGGAATGATGACCAACTCTCAGAATTTTCAGGTTTTTCCAGTCCCGAAGAGAATAGAAAAGTGTCTCCAGACATTGGAAGAATTTCTGGAACTAAACTTTTGCTCAGCCAATCAATGGATAAGTATTCTAGGCGCCCTCTTGTCCATGGAACAATTCGTCATTCTGGGAAGACTGCGCCTGAGACCTCTCCAATTCTTCCTCAGAGCCAGCTGGAGCAGGAAAAAGTTTCCAGGCCCATTTGTGTTCCTGATAACGATGGAAATCAAAGAGGACCTTTGTTGGTGGAATTCCAGGAAGAGACTATCAGAAGGGAAATCTCTTCAACCTCAGACCCCTAGCCTAGAGTTCTTTTCAGGCGTGTCGAACCTAGGTTGGGGAGCTCTTTTGGGGTTAAAAGAAGTGTCAGGTACCTGGTCTCAGGAACATAAAAACTGGCACGTTAACGTCAAAGAATGACAGGTGATATTTGTGGGCCTACAGTGCTTCGCTTCAGAAATTCGAGGGAGGACAGTAGCAGTGCATTCAGACAACATGACGGCACTGGCGTACATCAAGAAACAAGGAGGAACCCACTCTTTCTCCTTGTACAAAGCGGCAAGGGGTCTTCTTTGGTTACACCAGAACGACACTCAAGTGACAACGAGTTTTATCCAGGGGAGACTCAACGTTCTGGCAGACGAATTGAGCCGTCAGAGACAGATCCTTCCCACAGAATGGACATTGGACTCGTTAGTTTGTCTGGATCTGTGGAAGCTCTGGGGGAAAACAATGATAGATTTGTTCGCGTCATCCAGGAATCACCAACCCTCTCTCTTCTGCTCACCAGTACCAGATCCCTTTTCCTGGGCGACTGATGCAATGTTGCAGTAGACGTCGAACAAGGATCTTTATGCCTTTCCCCCATTCAGTTTAGTGAGACAAATCATCAACAAATTGCGGTCTCATTAAAACCTGTCTGTGATCTTGATAGCCCCCTTCTGGCCAGCAGAAGAGTGGTTCCCGGATCTGCTAGAACTTCTTGCAGACTTTGCGAGACTGCTGCCACAGAAGCAACAACTTCTCAGGCAACCTTACTTCCGACGGCTCCACCAAAACCTGTCTTCTCTGGCCCTAACAGTATTCAAACTGTTAGGCGACTGCTCCGAAAGAAGGGCTTTTCAAGAGCTGCTGCAGATGCAGTTGCAAAGTGCAGAAGACAGTCATCAGATAATGCCTACGAGGCTAAATGGTCCATCTTCAGGTCTTGGTGCAGACAAAATAACGTGTCCTCTTCTAACACCTCTGTAGCAGAAATAGTGGACTTTCTTCTGTTCCTACGCTCAACTAAAGGACTTTCCACCTCTGCTATTAAAGGCTACAGAGTTATGCTTAGCTCAGTCTTCCGCTATAGAGGAATGAACTTATCGTCTAACCAGGATTTGTCCGACCTTATTAAGTCCTTTGATACCACAAAGCTTAAAGAAAAACCTTTGCTGTTCTGGAACTTAGACGTGGTACTTAAGTGGCTGGCCAGTTCACGTTTTGAGCCCATGCAGTCTATCTCTTTAAGGGATCTAACCAGGAAAACACTTTTTCTGGCCTCCTTGGCCACTGCCAAGAGATCCAGTGAAATCCATGCTTTGGACAGAAACATAGGATTTTCTCAGGGGAATGTGGTTTGCTCCCTTTCCCTAGACTTTGTAGCTAAGAACAAATCGCCATCGAATCTATGGCCTCGTTCTTTTACGGTCAAGAGCTTGTCCGAGATAGTAGGACCGTCTGAAGAAGAAAGAACTCTGTCCAGTAAGGGCCCTTAAGGGTATCGGCGGGGTCGGGGATTAATTTTGAGTGATGGTGTTCAAACTTCCACAGGTGTTACCTCTAGTTTGACCGAAGAGGCATACAAAATTTCAGGTGAATTGGATGAAAACTTTTTTTTTTAACGAATATTTTTCTTTTAAACACCATTTTTTGTTTTTTTAAAGTACATCTCCTTCTTTATTTATAATTCAATTTAAAAACAAAAGTAATAGCAGAAAGTTTAGTTCCTATCAAATAAACGGCAAACTCAAAAATTTAATATGTGATGTATATATGCTATTTTAAAAAAATATTTTAAAAAGTGCAATAAAAAATACCATAAAATTATATATTAAATCTTGGTAAAAAAAAATTTTTAGAGAAAAAAGAAAAATAAATTTGCCGATGTGTTCTCTCTCTATGTTTGTTCAAATTGCTTTTTAGATTTTTAAAATCCATTCATAAATAGGGAGTTTTTGGAATTTGAATGTAGAAAAAGTAAGTTTTGAGAAAAATGCAGTTAAAGTTTTGCTAACCATTTATTTTGCTTTTAGAAGCATATAAAGTTTCTTGGAAAAGCCTACATGGCACTTGTTCCCCTCTCTTTTATAAGAGATATATTATTCCCTCTAAAAAAAAACATTTATCACTTAAAGAAAATAGTTTATATTATTTTTGGGGATAATCATAGAATGTCACTCGACTCTTGTGCTGCCAGGTTTTTAGGAGGCTAATGAGCCCCGCCTTCATATCCTCCTTTTGATGTTCTTTGCTTCTTTTGCTTTCTTGAATGCATAGCAGACATTCGTTTCCTGGTCTTCTCTTTCATCTGAAGGCCTTTCAGGCTTTCTCCTGTCATTTTTCTCATAATAGGCAGCAATGAACTTGCTGCATAGCTGATATCATGTTCCAATCTTTATGAATGTGCTATCACTCAATTTAGTGAGTCCTCCAAGCTCACTCCTAAACATAACTTTGTTTGTTGTTGTTACATATTTCGAAACGTATTGTGTATCTTTTTCAAGGCCATAAGACGAAAGACAATCCTCTTCCGAACGTGGTTTATGCATTCTTCCTTGAGCACTGGATATGGAGTGCCATAAGGACCAGTGCCCTCATTCAAACTGCATACTCTTTTATATGCTGTCGAATCCCCCTCACCAACAAATACTTTATAGTCTAGTGATCTTTGCCACAATGCGAGAGCACCAGCAGCTTCCATATCTCCAGAAGCTACGTCAGGGGCAGCAATTACATCTTGAAAATGCTCATTCTCTTCCTCCTTCCTCTCCTCATCATCAGATAACTTCAAAACAAAGTCGTCGGTGCCATCATCATCTTGATATATTTTTGCAAGGGAATAATAGATTTCACTCGGAGCAGGCTTCATAATAGGAAGTACTTGGCATCTCCTCAGCACACATGGTTGGTGGCAACTTGTGAGAAGCCATAACATTAGCTGTGTCTATACTTTTAGCTTCAAGATAAGTTTTGATATTGCGAGAGCTTGCTTCCCTTCGGTTACTAAGTTTCTTTTTTGGCATGTTGGTAATATATATAATACACAATTGACGTCCAAAAGTCCGAGGAAGTGTTGCAATGGATTGAAAATAACAAATACACGATTACATCAAAGAAATATAAAAATTCCCTCTTGGGACAACTGGCTCGCGTTATTCAGTCCTGGGAAGCATTGCCATCTCTATCAGGAAAACATATTGTACAGCATACGAAAGAATACGCAATGAAAAGAAGTACAAATCCTGAAGAATGAACGCAAAATGAAATAGTAAAACCACCCCTAACCAGACCTTTAATTCTCTACTTGGGTGTGGCCTTTAAATTGGCCTTTAAAACGTTTAAAAGGCTTCGTATCGATATTATCTTACGACTGGCAATGGCCGGGACCCAGATCTGTGGAAATATGACGATAACTAATTTTCACGAATTTGAGCCAATATCACCAAAATCGCAGGCCGCCGATACCCTTAAGTTTTATCTTCACAGAACGAAGGACATTCGCGGTACTTCAAGGAATCTTTGGTGTTCTGTGAAATATCCCTCTAGACCCTTTTCTAAGAATGCCCTGGCATTTTTTCTCAAGAACTTGATTTCGGAACCACTTTCCATTGTGAGCGAAAACTCCCTCTTTTCTTACAAAGTAAAACCCCATGAGATAAGAGCGGTTGCTACGTCTTTGGCATTTAAACACAATTTGTCCCCCATGTCTATTGTGCAAGCGATGTTTTGGAAGTGCAAGTTGGTGTTTGCACCGCATTATTTAAGGGATATCGAGACTACTTAAAATCAGTGCAGTACCTTGGGTCTGTTTTACGCGGCTGGCGTGGTGTTGGGGGAGGAAACGTAGAAAGCAATGTCCTTTCTTTAATCTCTTTGCCTTGCTTAGGGTGTTGAGTTTTTTGATGAGCCTGGGAGTACCAGTCTTTTGGTTTTAATGGTTGGGTATTGGTGTTTTTGAATTGGTTTTTGGTGGTTATGGTGACTATTTACTCTGGTTATTTTGTGTGGTACTGCAGCCTGGGCAGGGCCATCTTGTTGTACTTTACTAGCTCGGAAATTAGTCCATTGCTACAAAGCACCCACTGTAGTAGTAGGCCCTCAGGACTTTACTACCTCACCCCTACTGGATGAGATGAGTGCCAACCAGAGGCAGTATATATCTACCTGTAGCAGCTCTCTTATCAGGTAAGGTTCAACAACATTGATTCAGTGTTAGCAAATTTCTATTCTCAAACTCATTACTATTAATAATGTTTTGGGGTAGATACGTCCAACATTCTCACCTCCATTCAGTGTGGGAATCAGCTATGTAATTACTGGGTAAGTTACTTGTATAAAAATGACATTTTTATAATAAAGTTTTATATATACTTACCCAGTAATTACATGATCGGAGCCCACCTGCCTCCCCTCACTTGGACATAAGGGCATAAACAAATTGAAGCTCTATGTTATGTTGTACCTCTTCTTACACCCGAAAGTGGGCAGGGCACGTCGCCATAACGAAAACAAACAAGCGTGACCCGGAATTTCAAAATTTTAAGCTGCCGGTTAAAAAAAAATAATAGCTATGTAATTACTGAGTAAGTATACAGGCGGTCCCCGGTGTACGACGGGGGTTCCGTTCTTGCGCCGCGCCGTAACCCGAAAATCGTCGAAAATCGTCAAAAATCATAAGAAAACCTTACTTTTAATGCTCTGGGTGCATTGAAAACGACGTAAACTGCATTATTATTGAGTTTTACATAAAAAAAAACCTTCAAATTATGATTATTCTGCCGTTTTGGGGCCAAATTTCTTCCGTCGGATCGGCGTCGACGATCGTAACCCCGAACATGCGTCGTGGCGGGAAATAATTTCTGATGAATATATTTGAAGAGCGTCGTAACCTCGAACTTCATAAGCCGGAACCGTCGTAAACCGGGGACTGCCTGTATGTGAAACTTTATTTTACTATAAACATGTCCCTTTTTTTTTCACAATGGAGATATTTTAGTCTCGGGATTTTTTTTATTTCATAACATAGGTTTACTCATTACATTTACCATTTAACATAATTATCTTTGAAACAGAATTTTCAATATGCCAATATAATATGTATCCGTTTGTTGTAATTTAATTTGATAAATCTGATTTCAAGTAATTTTAAAATTAAGAGACCTAGAGTGTTTTCATGTTTTAATGAATTCCTTGACCCCAAAAACATGTTATGACACCAGAATTGATATTTCAGCTGTCTTAGAAGCAAAGATAGACGAAATTAGCAATTATGGTGGTCATTTTGAAAAATGGCAGAAAAAAATGGTTTGCACCAATTTTTTCAAGTGTCTCCATATCTATATCTTTTAGAGTATCAAAAGGCACCTTTGTGCAAAATTTCATGCATGGAGCAAAAAATGCACAATTTCATCACTAAGCCGCTGGACTACTGGTGGGCTGCAGTCTACTTGGGTCAGAGGCAGGGAGAGTGGGCCTTGAGACTTCACGCTTGTGGAACTGCTGGGGACTGGGACCCTGAGCCATTCGGGTGCCATCCCTTCCTGAGGGGAAAACTTTCATCATGCACCGTTTTCCACTCAGTGTGGTGTGGCGTGGTGCCAGAGGGGTGTGGACTCCTGGATTCTCAGTGAGCCTTTGAGGGTGAGGTTGCAGGCCCAGTGTGCTCATGTTGGCCCCTGTTGGACAGTAGTGAAGTCCCCAGGCCCACATTCCCCCTTGTGCCCCATGCAGACACCAGCACACCCACCCACAGCTGTGGGATTGGCAGGTGGCAAACCAGGAGCAACCCAAGGACCCAGCGAACACAGTGTGAACGCCACACTACCCATGCCATGTGAGGTAAAGTTTGGGTTATTTTTAAATTGCTGCTTATATATGATATATGAACTTATCCAGTAATTTCATAGCTATTAGTTTCACTTATTCAGCAGCATAAAGGTTTGAAATTCGCGGTTCCCACTCATTTGTTTTGGGGTAGGTGACATGCCCCGCCCACTTTCAGGGGGGAAAGAGATGAACAACTTAGCAAAGGGCTCAGTTTGTTTCTGCCTACTGATGGTTGAAGTCCAGTGGTTGGCAGTAGCTTGAATTTGGAATTCGTACTTTCCTGTTGATATTTCTTTGTCAATTGGTGAAGTATTCTTTTGCAAGCCTTGTGGCATTACTAGTTAGTGATAGGCAAGACCTTATCATTGGATTACGACCCTTTTCCCATTTTTTTGGACTTGTTAATTGAATTTTCATAACTTCTGACACTAGTGCTTCTAGTTTTTGGTATTGCAGCAAAGGCTGCTATACACGACTGACTAAGGAATCGTATGATTCTCATACGATGTGTACTGATTGTAGAGGACAGACATGTTCTGTGGACTTGAGGTATTAAGAGTGTACTGACTGGGACTTAAAGAAGTGGAAAACATTAGATTCACACTTGAAAAAACTTGCTAGGGACAAAATAAGGAAAGCGACTGCTAGGGAGGTTAGTAAACTAGCTATTCAAGATTCGTCTTCTAAATCAGATAAGAATGTTCTTTTTATTTTTATGAACCCTGCCCCCATCTTCTCTTGCTGCTCAAACCTCTCCTTTATCCGGCTCTCACATTTCCGATCCTAACACCATGGCCAGTCTTGAGTCAAAAATCAACAAAAGATTTGAGGTGATTGTGGAATCGATCACCCAGTTAGCTTCTTTGGTAAAAGTGCTAATGGATAATAAAGGTGATTCAGAGCACCCGGTGGCGTCCAGTGCTAGTGCAGTATTAGTGGAGGAGGTGGCTGTTCGAGCCACTGTTTCTCCTAGGCCAAGGTCCCTGGCATCCTCCCCGGCACCTGGGAGGAGTCAACTGGTAGCCTAAGGGAGGTCGGTGGGGTCTGCCCACGAGCAGTCACCCCCTCTGTTCAGTCTGTTGACGTATCCCAGACTACAACCAAAGGCCATTGGAAGGGCCTTAGAGTGGATGTACATTGTATGTCTTCTAGTTCTGAGAAATTAAGCCACAGGCGTCAGTGGCGCTTATCAGGCAAGTCACGGCCATTGAAAAGGCATGCATTAGATGTTGAGAACTCTTCTCCTGTGCTTGCAAGAGGAGCAAGGATCCCGAGCACCCTTCCTGTAGTCACTGGGACAGTCCAGAGTGGTTTTCTTCTGGTAATCTCTCGGCTGAGGATCATCATTTGGTGACGAAGCACCAGGTATCTCGTAGGCGCTCATCATCTGCTGAGGATCGTCGTTTGGAGCCCAAGTGCCCAACAGTATCGGAACTTCCTCCAGTAGTTGAGCAGCCAGTAGCTTCAGGGCTTCAATCAGCACCTGAGCATACATCAGCTCCCGTTCGTGTTTTAGCACCTGAGCTCCCATTTGGTGACGTGTCATTTGGCACCCGAGCTCCAAGTGGTCCTTCTCTGGCGCCAGTTCTTCCTGTGACTTTGGAGTGCCCATTGGCACCCACTTGTCATCCTACCCAGCAAACTTCTGCTTCAGGTGCTTATGCTGTCAGGGCTTCTTCAGTTTTTCTGCAACTTGAGCATTTACCTGTGCAAGCATTTCTTGATTTTCAGGCTCACCTGTCTAGTATGCCAGCTCCTGTGGTCATCAGTCCTATCCAAGGAAACTTGACATTATATTGAGTCGCTTAAGAAGGCTCCTCTGTCTGCCCAGGTGCCTGCAGAGTTATCTTTGTCACCTATCTCTTCTGAGGAAGAAGTCATAGCTGATCAGAAGGCACTGAGTTTATTTAGAAGATATTCCTTTAAAGATATACTGTCAGAAAATGACAAATTTTCACTTTTTAATATTGTAAAATTCCTTAAATTTAATAATTTATATGATAAAATATAAGGTTCATAGAATATAATTTATAATATATTCCTAATTAACTCAGTTAGTTCTTAGATTAACATATGTCGCTAGTTTTAATTAAATTCTTAGATTTAAATAGCTTGTCTAATCCTTCGGGCCAGCCCTAGGAGAGTTAATATTAACTCAGTGGTCTGGTTAAACTAACGTTAAAAAAAAAAAAAGAAGACACATCCTCAATGGCATATGGCCTCCTTGCTGAGGTTTCTGCTGGCTACATTTCTCCACTTCTTGTCTCCAGCAACTCCCTCCTCATGCTTTGGCATTTTTTTATGGAGGCTCAGACTGCTGGTTCCTCCAAGTTGCCCAAGTTGGTCCTCTCTTCTTCAGCGAAGAAAGTGCTAAGTGAAGTCAAAGGGTGGCTTGCAGAAAAGAGAGACCAAGGCAAAGCGACTTTCAGTTTTCCACCATCCAGACTATCGCGAGTAAGTTACTGCTTTTATGCCACAGGGGAAGCTGCGTCTCTGGGAGTTTCTGCCTCCTCCCAGGGGGACTTCTCAGGGCTGATAGATTGGGCTAGGAGATCTGCATTTACTTCAGTGAAGATTATGTTTTCTGCATGCGAGTTAGCACATCTTTTAAAGAACATTTTTAAAGTCTTCAAAGTTATGAGCTTTTTAGACTGGGCTAGGCGCTCTAGCGTGCAAGATCAGAGACTGTACAGTGCTACCTTAAGATTCTTCATCAGACTGGCTGGGAATTCTTTCCTGTATTGACAGGGGTATAAGAGACAACTCCCAAGAATTAGTTGGTCTTTACACCATGGGTGTGCTCAAGAAAAGGGAACTGTGGTGTTCCTTTACATCCAAGGGAGTAATGCCTTCTCAGAGGTCAGCTCTTCTTTTCTTGTCCTTAGGACGCATCTTTTTCCCCAGGCAACAGTTCTGAATATTGCTATTGATCTTCAGAAGGAGAGCACACAGGACCACCTATCTCAGTCTTCTAGACATCCTAAGGAGTCTCCTGCCTTTACAATACTCCCAGACCTTCGACGCCACTGCAGACACATCCCTTTCGGAGCGGTAGATCCAGACCGTACTCTAGACAGAGAACCAATGCCCGTTTTACACAGTGCTCAATCAAGAAATCTTCTTCTAAGTCTTCCTCCAAGAAATGAGGATTTAGTCTTCTGTACACAAATAGGAGCAAGACTCCTCTTTTGGGAGTGTTGGGAGCAGAAGGGGGCAGAACCCTAGATAGTGCCTGTCCTGAAGGAGGGCTACGCCATTCCTTTCATGAGCAAACCTCCCTTAGTCAACACGCCTGTCGCATTGACAGCTTACTCGCCAGGCTCAAAGAGGTTAGCTCTCACAAGAAGTCGAGTCTCTCATTCTGAACAAGGCCATAGAAGTGGTAAAGAACATTACTCTCCAGGATTCTACAACCGTCTTTTCACAGTACCCAAGTCGTCAAAAGGCTGGAGACCTGTATTAGATGTCAGCACCCTGAATGTCTTTGTACAAAAGATAACTTTCAAGATGGAAGCAAACCCGACAGTTCTGGTATCCATTTGCCAGGGAGAATGGATGGCGTCCATCAACGTGCAGGATTTATACTTTCACATACCAGTTCATCCTGCTTCGAGAAAGTACCTCAGGTTTGTTTTCAAGGGCAAGGTGTTCCAATTTCGGGCCCTGTGTTTCGGTCTGTTGGCAGCCCCTCCGGTGTTCACCAGAGTGCTGGCTTCCCTTGTGAAGTGGCTTCATCTGATGGGCATCAAAATATCCCTTTATCTTGACGACTGACTACTATGTTCTCAATTGAGAGAACAGTGTACGGAGGACCTGCAAAGAACTCTTATCCTGGCTAAAGATTTGGGCCTTCTCATAAATCTGGAGAAGTTGCAGCTGGCTCCTTCTCAGAAGATTTAGTATTTGGGAGTGGGGATAAATTCTCAGAATTTTCGGTCTTCCCCAGTCCCAAAAAGAGTGGAAGCATGCCTGAAGACAGTAGGCAAGATTTTGGAACTGGACTCTTGCTCAGCCAACAGATGGATGAGCCGTCTGGGCACTCTGTCATCCATGGAGCAGTTTGTCTCTCTGGGGAGGCTACATATGAGGCCCCTTCAGTATTATCTAAGAGCCAGCTGGAACAGGAGGAATTTCCCAGAGACTTTTGTATTTCCAGTAACAAGGGAAATAAAGGAGGATCTGCGCTGGTGGAACTGCAAGAGAAGACTGACAGAAGGGAAGTCTTTTCTCCCTCTGAATCCCAGCCTAGAGTTCTCAGATGCACCAGATCGAGGTTGGGGAGCTCTACTAGGGAGCAGAGAGATCTCAGGAACGTGGTCCCAAGAACAGAGATCTTGACACACAAACGTAAAGGAGCTAAAGGCGATACACCTAGGCCTTCAATTCTTCACTTTAGAAGTACACAGCAAGACAGTGGCAGTACATTCAGATGGCACGACTGCGCTGTCTTACATCAAGAAACAGCAGGGGAGACACACTTTCTCCCTGTACGAGACAGCAAGGGATCTCCTTTTCCTCGTTGGTTCAGAACAACACCAGAATGGTGACCCACCTCATACAAGGGAAGCTTAGTGTTTTAGCAGACGAATTAAGCTACCAGAAACCAGTTCTCCTGGTGGAGTGGACATTAGACTTAGTAGTTTGTCTAGGTCTATGGAAACTGGGAAAAACCTATGTTAGATCTTTTTGCGTCCTCCAGGAACCATCAGCTCCCTCTTTTCTGTTCACCAGTCCCGGACCCTCCAGCATGGGCAGCCAATGCAATGTTGCAGGACTGGTCAAACAAAGAACTTTATCCCTTTCCTCCATTCAGTATGGTGAGGCAGGTATTAAACAAATTCCAGTCCCACCAAAATATATCATGATACTGATAACTCCCTTTTGGCCAGCAAAGGAACGGTTTCTGGATCTGCAAGAACTTCTTGCAGACTTTCTGAGACTGCTGCCTCAAAAGCAGGAACTACTCAAACAGCCGCACTTCAGATGGTTTCATCGAAACCTGTCTACTCTGGCCCTGGCAGGGTACGAACTGTTAAGTGATTGCTCAGAAAGAAAGGCTTTTCAAAAGTAGCTTCCGATTCTATTGCCAGGTACAGAGGGCAATCATCTGAGAGTCTACCAGGCGAAGTGGACCATCTTCGGGGCATGGTGCAGGAGACACAATGTCTCCTCTACTAAAAGATCTACAGTATAGCAGAAATAGCAGATTTTCTGCTATGCCTACTAACTTCTAGAGGTCTCTCTACCTCCACCATTAAGTGGTATAGAGCCATGCTAAGCTCTGTCTTCCGCCACAGAGGAACAGACTTATCCTCCAACCAGGATTTGTCGGATTTAATAAGTCCTTCAAATCGGTAAAGCAGAAGGAAGTTCCATTAGTCTCATGGAACTTAGACACTGTTCTTAAATGGTTATCCGGCCTCTCTTTGAGCTTATGCACTCTATCTTCTTGAGAGATCTTACTAGGAAGACTTTTTCTAGTTGCTTTGCCAACAGTAAAAAGGGCCAGTGAAACACATGCCTTAGACAAAAGAATTGGCTTTCTACAAGGAAATGCAGTTTGTTCTTTTTCGTTGGGTTTCATAACTAGGAATGAAACGCCATCAAACCATGGCCTCGTTCTTTTTCTGTTAAGAGCTTGTCTGGAGTGGCCTCTGTCCAAGAATGCCCTGGCATTCTTTCTCAGGGACCTCATATCAAAAGCCCACTCCATGGTTGGAGAGGAGTCTTTCTCTTCATGTAAGGTAAAAGCTCATGAGATTCAGGCAATTGCTACTTCTTTAGTGTTCACACAATTTATCCCTTGCTTCTATTTTAAAATCAACATTTTGGAAATGTAAATCACTTTTTGCTTCCCATTACTTAAGGGATATAGAAACAATGTATGATCAGTGCAGTACCTTGGGTCTGTTTTACGCAGCTGGCGTGGTGTTGGGGGAGGAAACGTAGGAGGCAACGTCCTTCCTTTATATCTTCACCTTGCAGGGGGTGTCAAGTCATAGGGGAGCCTGGGAGTACTGTGTGCTTGGAGTACCCTCCAGTCTTTTCTTTTTAATGGTTGGGTATTGGTGTTTTTAATATTGTTTTGGTGGTTTTATGGGGACTGTCTTTTTCCTCTGGTTATTGTATATGGTACTGCACCCTGGACAGGGTCATCTTTATTCTTTGTTAGCCATCGGAATTGATCCATTACTGCAAAGCACCCAGTGTAGTAGTAGGCGCTAAAGGGCTATACTGCCTCTCCTCTACAAGGTAAGATGAGCGCCAACCAGAGGCAGTATCTACCTGCATCAGCTCTCTTATCAGGTAAGGAACAACAAACGCTGATTCAGTGTTAGCAATTTTTCTATTCTCTTATTCATTACCATTAATAATGTTTTTGGGTAGATATGTCCAAGACTACCCATCTCCTCTCAATGTGGGGATCAGCTATGTTACTGGGTAAGTTACTCATATAAAAATGACATTTTATAATAAAGCTTTACATATACTTACTCAGTAATTGCATGATTGGAGCCGTCCCTCCTCCCCTCTCCTGGACTTAGGGCATAAACAAATTGAGCTCTTTGCCAAGTTGTTCCTCTCTTTCCCCCCCGAAAGTGGGCGGGGCATGTCATCCACTCCAAAACAAATGAACGACCTGTGAATTTAAAAATTTTAAGCTGCCGAATGAATGAAACTAATAGCTATGTAATTACAGGGTAAGTATATTTAAATCTATTTTATTATAAAAATTCATATTTCCAACTGAGTCAAGTCAGTGATCAACCCATGCAATCTCGGTAATGGATAGGTAGTTTCTTAGTTTCATTATTTGTCTCCCTGATGTCATAATGGCTTTTATTTTTTCTATAGACCTTTGTACATACAGCTAATTGCAAGCTGATTTTATGCTTTGTCCCATCAGTGTGTGACTGAACATATAAAAATTATTTTGAATGTTGGAAAAAGACAGATTTTTAAAGTAATTTGTATTTTTCCTGACATTCAAACCTGAGGTCTTTACATATGGGATTAACGTTCACCGGGCTGGCGGAAGTACTGCCCACCAAGTCTGTGCACATTCAGTTATACGCAATTTACCTTTTGGCCCAGGTAACCCAGGTAAGAGAACGAAGGGTGGTAAGAGGTGGGCCCTTTATGCGAAGACCTCAGGTTTGTTTGTTAGGAAAAATACAAATTACTTTAAATAAAAATTTGTCATTTGTTCCCACACGAACACAAACCCTCTGTCTTTACTATGGGAGACTCACTTTTGGAGGGAGGATTCTGAGTAAATCTCTGAACTGACTGGTAGTTCTTCTCACCTGGGTACTCTCTTCCTGGTCATGAAGGAGCAAAGGAAGGAGACCATACCTCTGATATATTGAACAAGAGATGTCAATCATCAGACTTCTGGGCATTTCGAATTAATGTAATATCCTTGATTCAAAAACGTTTGGATTAACCCACAGTGTCGGAGACTATAAAGCTAAGAATAACCAACTGGTTTGCTCGTAGTCAGTCCCTCTCTCCGCATGTTAGAGAGGAGGAAGGATTTGCACCAACTAACCCAAATAGAGCTAGATTATTGATAGGATACTCGGTCATCTAGATCACTTGCATGCACGCCAGTCCAGCACGTGACAGGTCGTTCACTGTTCCTATGCCCACTGGAAGAGGAAGACATGAGAAAGGTAGGATGCCAGTCCCACACACACCTTGCAGCTGCACACCTTAGGTGGGATGCAACCTGTTCCTCAAGAGCTGGGTGAACTACATGATGTGTTGAGCATCCACCATGGGATCCATGGTAAAAGGAGATGAATGTGATCTGCACCATTACATTCCATCCTAATACTCAACCAACAGGTTCTTCCTGAATGTGATGGACAGAATGATCCCCCTGGCCTTGAAAGATCTGGTCTAAAACGTACTGATGTTCATCAAGAAGTTGTGGGTACGCTCGTTTGATCATCTCACTAGTCAGAGAAATGACAATTTGGACACCGTTTCTTGGCCAACTTGAAGTTAACGAATGAGTCGTTGGCATTGGGTTGAAAATCTAGTCTTTACAGAGGCAACATAGGTGTCATACTGTCATTGGCACCAAAGGACCATAGAAGTTGAATGATCCATCTCACTGATCACTTTCAAAACATGTAGAATGACAAAAGGCATGAGCTTCCAGATGTAAATGGGTACCAAAAATAGTGTAACCATGGTACTACCTTGGTGTTGTTCCTATCAAAGGAGTGCCTATTTGGACACTGAGACTCCTGAAACTGTCTTAAGATCCACATAATATTCTCTCCTCGGGTTGTGGATCAACTGGTCAGTGCAGCAGCAGCTACTGCTTACATCTCCCACTCCACAGGAGTAACTACATCAAGTCAAAAGAAATGGAACTCCTAGACACCACTTCTTGACTGAGTAGAAACCAAAAACAAATTGTTGGAACTTAGTTTGGAGCTGTTGTTGATCTCCCGATGAATCAGGCAAAATGACAGGGAGTTTTAAGCCCAAGACTTGCATCATGGATGTGAAAGATGTCTCCTGTGTGCCAACAGCATCTGAAGTTTCTAGAAGGTCACTTATCCAGGTACTGACTAGTCCTAACGTTTCTGACCATAGATGTGAAAGAAGTCTTCTAGACGTCAACAGAATCTGGTGCTCCAGAAGGTCACCTATCCCAGTACTGACCTGACCCAATCATTGCTAAATTTGCTGATCGGATGAGAAGCGATATTTTCAGTGTGGCCTGGTCGATGGCTGTTACACCCATGGTCCATAGAGACAGAGCTGAATAGTAACATCTTTGAAGTGTTGAGATTGAAGGACTAATTGACTGTTTTCCTAGATCGAACAATTCTTTGAAACGTTGAGGTGTCGAGGCCAGTTGTCACTAACACTGACCGTAGTGACCGAACTTGTCTGTCATAGGTGCATCATCCTGGAATGTGTCTGGTTGACCGCTGTGCTGAGTGTGCTGCTGCAAACCCATGCACCCGCACCATCAATTGAGGAGATGATAGGACACTAGCAACCCCCTCTAATTTGAAGAAATTGTGTAGTTGAAAATAAAATACATTGTTTGTTCATGAAAAGGCATTTCAGAACAAGGAGGAAAAGAATGTCAAAGAGGAAGTTCTCAAAACAAGGTTGAGAGACGTCTAAAAATAGAACAGATGGCATCGAGAGTTGGAAACCATCCCTCCAACTCTCCACAGGTACTTATCCCTCCAACTCTCCACAGGTACTTGAATAAAGAAAACAGAATACACAAAACAAACACCAAGGAGACAGGTATTGGGTTTGTGTAAACATGAAAAGGCAACAAAAAAATGTAAGTAAAATGATATATAAGGAGAAAGGCTCCAAAACTTATACAGGCTAAAAGAAGCAATATGGCTATGTAGCAAGCATAAGTGAATACTGTATATCATTAGTGAGACATAGAAAAACATGTAGAAATGTTTCAATATATCAATATGTATACGTAAAGTATAAACAAAATATATTATAAAAACAAATACGTACTGGTATATTCAAACACAGATGAGATAGTCGAACAGCGTGTCAGAGAAAGGAACGCTCATCTATACTAGACTGCGGCCAAAGGAAAACTGCGAAGAACTGAATACGCAACGATTTGGTGGGCGGCACTTCCACCCCTACCATGAGTAGCTATTACCATAACTACCTTGCAAAAGTTTAATGGCCGGATTTCCAGCTCGCTGAAGTTAATTCCATAGGTAAAGACAGGGTTTGTTTTCGTGTTGGAACAAATTTTTTTTGCCTTTACAGTATTAGTTGGCCTTGTAGAGTACCCTTTCCTCTTTTGCCAGTACTATCTTCCACCACTGTTAGCCATGAGCAGGGCTGGTTTTTTTCAGTCAGGTCAGATGTTTGGTTCAGTTGCAAGTGGCCAAGGGTAGTCTCCAACAGAAACCCCATTCCAGGATATTTTGTTGCTGTTTGGATACATGTTACTACAAGGTAACTATAAAATATTGTACAGAGATATATCTATGAAAAATAAATTTCTCCTAAGATAAAGAGTAAAAGTTTGGGATGCAGTGTCCCATTTTCATTTGAAAGTTATCAGTAGTTATTTATTGCAAATTGATCACCCCTTTAAACATTTTCAGGTGTAATGCAAAGGACTGAACAGAAAAATGATTCTCTGGAGCCCCGAAAAGACTGTGATGATTGTGAGGAACAATCATTTACCAATTGTTCCCTTGGTGGGTTGTTGCCTCCTTACCTTTTTTGTTTTTCCTATATAAAGAGTTGACGTATGTCATGGGGTGCTTGACAGCGTCAGTCAGGTTTTGGAAAGCAGAACGGCAGGTTCTGGACAGTGTTCCTTCGAGAACACAGTAGCAGCAGTTTTCTGAGGATCACCTTGTTGTGGGTGATAGCATCAACCGCAGGTTTTTGAGAATCACCTTGTGGGTGATAGCAGCAACCGCAGGTTTTTGAGGATCACCTTGTGGGTGATGGCAGCAACCGCAGTTTTCTAAGGATCACCTTGTTGTGGGTGACGGCAGCGACAGCAGTTTCTCGAGTATCACCTGGTTGGAGGGTGATGGCCACATCGGCAGATTTGAAGCATCACTGGGTTGATGGAGGACTTCAAGTACTCAAGGAGGAGGTCGTGACCAGATCATGTTTTTAGTCACTATTAATGTTGGTGGAGCAAAAGGCTTTCATGGAGTTGCTGTATTGTTATATTGTTGAGCAAAATGCTCCGAGTTGTTGTGTATTGTTGAGCGAGTGGCTCTTGTAATTGTGGTTAATGAACAAGTATGGCTCTGAAAGTGTTTATGTAATGTTTGATATTTCATTATTGTGTTTGTGTGGTGGTGCTGCTGCTGCTGGATATTGTTTATTTAGGGATTTATTAATATTTCGTTTTTATATTTGTGGTGCTGCTGCTGGACATTATTTATTTCGTGATTTTAATTGAGAATTGTTGAACTTAAAGTAACCATGTAATTTGATTGTTTGTACTGGTATTGGTCATTTGTCTTGCGTTTCTATTCTCCAAAACCTAGACTCATTTGTAAATATGTATATTACTTATTGTAAATAAATTAATATTAAGGTCACTTTTTTGTATTTGTTCTGCTCCTTCCTTCTTTGTTTGTCACCTCTCGTCAGTCATTTCAGCCCAATTGCTTGTTTGCATATTGAACTTGTTGATCTTGAAGTAGCGAGATCATAACATTGGCGACCTTGCCAGGATTGGTTCTGTTTTGGCTGGTGGGGTGTGGCAGCATCACGGGAGAGTATTTTGTGTGTAAAAAAAAAAATTGTATTTTTTTTTTTTTTTTGTTTGGTAGGGAGGTGTGAGGAACAATCGTTTACCAATTGTTCCCTTGGTGGGTTGTTGCCTCCTTACCTTTTTTGTTTTTCCTGTGTAAGGAGTTGACGTCTGTTATGGGGTGCTTGACAGCGTCCATCAGGTTTTGGAAAGCAGAACAGCAGGTTCTTGACAATGTTCTGTCAGAACACAGCAGCAGCAGTTTTCTAAGGATCACCTTGTGGGTGATGGCAGTGACAGCAGTTTTTTGAGAATCACCTTGTGGGCGATAGCAGCAACCACAGGTTTTTGAGGATCACCTTGTTGTGGGTGATGGCAGCGACAGCAGTTTCTCAAGTATCACCTGGCTGGAGGGTGATGGCCACATCGGCAGATTTGAAGCATCACTGGGTTGATGGACTTCAAGTACTCAAGGAGGTGGTCATGACTAGATCATGTTTTTAGTCACTGTTACTGTTGGTGGAGCAAAAGGCCCTCATGGAGTTGCTGTATTGAGTAGATCAAAAGGCTCTTTGTTATTATGTTGTTGAGCAAAAGGCTCTTGTTATTATATTGTTGAGCAAAAGGCTCTTGTTATTATATTGTTGAGCAAAAGGCTCTTGTTATTATATTGTTGAGCAAAAGGCTCTTGTTATTATTGTTGAGCAAAAGGCTCGTTATATTGTTGAGCAATTGGCTCTGAGTTGTTGTGTATTGTTGAGTGAGTGGCTCTTGCAATTGTGATTAATGAGCAAGTATGGCTCTGAAAGTGTTTATATAATGTTTAATATTAATTTCATTTTTTTGTATTTGTGTAGTGCTGCTGCTGGATATTATTTACTTAGGGATTTATTAAAATTTCATTTTTATATTTGTGTGCTGCTGCTGGACATTATTTTGTGATTTTTATTTAGAATTGTTGAATTTAAAGTAACCATGTAATTTGATTGTTTGTACTGGTATTGGTCATTTGTTTTGTGTTTCTGTTCTCCAAAACCTAGACTCATTTGTAAATATGTATATTACTTATTGTAAATAAATTAATATTGTCACTTTTTTGTATTTGTTCTGCTCCTTCCTCCTTTGTTTGTCACCTCTTGTCAGTCATTTCAGCCCAATTGCTTGTTTGTGTGTTGAACCTGTTGATCTCGAAGTAACAAGGTCATAACATTTTCAAACCTTTATAAATCTTCGTTGATACATGGTGGGTATATTACCCTGGTTGCAATTGGCCACTAACTGTTCCTTAGTACATCTACTCATACCTTATTAGTTGGTCAGGATCATTTAAAATAAGGAGTGAGTGAAAAATGATAATATAAAGTATATTAAGTTGTAGAATGAGGTAACAATGAAAGGGAGATGGAGATGGCTTTGGCATGGTCTTCACACAACAGTGGGAGAATATAGTGACAGCTGGTCTTCAGGCTTTTATGGGTGCCAGAAGGGCTGGAATACAAGATCTGCCTGGATGAAAACTGCAAGGTGGGAGACTGGAGATATGTCAAAGATAAGCTCAAGGAAGATCATAAACATTTTTTCCTCAGAAAAATTAGTCATCTGTTCAATTTAGACTTTTGGCACAAATGTCCTCAATCAAAACTTCAAATATTTATATAAACATTTATTTATAATGTTACAATAAATTATTTGTTACCCAAATTACCTGAAAGCACTGTGCTATTACTTCCTGAAATTGGACGGAATGATATACTGGCAGGACACCTAAAGTATTACAGGTTTTTATGCAACACTATACATAATATTTGTCAACCTTACATTTACTGACTAGTGTATGTCTTAGGGAGTTTTGATGCATAACAAACTGCTTTACCTCTCGAGATAAACAAGTACAGTATTTCCCTACTTCAAAGACTCGCCCCTATTTTTTGACTAGTGGAATTTTGAGAAAATTAAAAGGTTGCTTAATTTCCATGAGTTACAAACTTGTTTTGACTGGTGTGCCGTGCACATTCTTCTTTCTTAATACACCGAAGCATATTGATTTGGCTAATACACAGCATATTGATTACCGTAATTTCTTCAGTTCATATGCTTAACACAATTTGGATTTTTTCATTCATTTCAATACATTTTGGATTTTTTCATTCATTTCAATTCTTAACCTGATATTCCAGCAAACTGAAAAACTTTAACAGATTATGTAGTAACATATCAGTTGTTCCTACACGATATACAAACCATCAGTCCTCTACATTAGAAATTACTTGCAGCAAAGCTGGAAACAGCTGTTAAAACTCTTAAACAAGGTGGCAGTAACTACCGTCCGATAGGAAGGAGTCCCACCTGCTCGGATGTAAACATTCCAATTTGCTTTCAGCCGTCATGCCGTGCAGACATGTTTTCAGAGGTCTCTGCCTGGTTGTCGTTAAGCTCTTCTTTCCCGGTGGGGTCTTCTGTGTTGTTTTTGTGTATATATTGTGTGTGTTTGGTATTATTTAATATGCAAACCCACGATTTTGATAGCCATAACGTAGGGCCACCTTTGCCCAACGTGTGTTTCTTGGGGTCGGCAATCAGGGGCATAACAATTTCATTCCTCTATCATTTGGACTTTACGCCCTCCACTCCTTGTTTGGGGGCATGACTGTAACCTTTTCTGTCTCGTGCTAGTGTTGCTCTTTGCCAGCTACGCTGTGGCGAGTTTGCCGGGAGGAATCTTATTGGTGTGTGTGTGTGTGTGTGTGTGTGTTTGGCCAGGCGTCATCAGAAGGTTATTCACCTCCGACGTCGCCCTTGGTGACTGTCCCTTCGTTCCCTATAGTAGCTTCCCTCCTGTCTGTCTGTCTCTCCTTCAACGAGCGAGTAAAGATCATGGGGGAGGGGTTCCTTTTCTCAGGGGCCTCCTCTTGCTTCATAGGGCAATCCCCTACAGTGCGAGAGGAGTCTCTCTTTACTCATCTTTTTTGGTTTTTTCTCCAGGTTGACAGCGAGTATTGTAAGGCACAGCTGAAGTTTCCCTGTGGCAGGAAGGCTGCCCTGATTCGGTGGATACTTCAACAATGACCACGTTGATGGTAATGGCTAAGATCCCCACATTGGTATCAACACTGTGCCCTGACAAGGGGGACCAACCGCTGTTAGCTCTCTGGCACTCGTGTATGCTGTGCTACTGCCTCCTGTTGTACCTGTGGTCCCATCTGCTCCTGCTGTGCCTCCTGTCTTTTTGCTCCTGTCGCCGCTGCTGACATTCTTGAAGCTCCTGCCGGCCGGATATAGAGGGATCAGAAATTTGTTTTTATTTAGCATTTCCCAACGTTTTGTGAGAGAGAGAGAGAGAGAGAGAGAGAGAGAGAGAGAGAGAGAGAGAGAGAGAGAGAGAGAGAGAGAGAGAGAGAGAGAGTGTAATTGTCATTGTGAGTGGTTGAGTGGTTCGGTTGTTGGAGTTGGTTTCGGCTGTCTCTCTGTCTGTCGGTCTGTCGGGAGTTTTTCGTTTTTGGGAGGTCTTGGGCAGTTGAGGTCCAACCTTGAAAGTGAACGGGGAGTTCGTCTGTTTTTTTTGGTACCAGCATTAATGGTTCATGTCTCTTCTTTTTTTTTGTTTGTTCGTTGTTGGTGGAGGGTCGGTTTAAGTTTTTGTTTCGTGGGTGTGTGCTGTGATTGGCGACCGTGGACCTTATCCATCTCCAGCAACTGAAGATCAGGGTGAGTGTTGTTTTGTTTGAGGGTTAGAATTCCGCCACATAATATTTGGCGCCCAACGTGGGGCAGCTGGTATTGCAGCTGCAATTGAGGTTGGTGGCTGGTAGTTTGACTGAAGAGAAGGATGGAAGAGGAACTGGTAAGGTTGAGAGAGGAGAATACGTGGTTGAGGGGTGAGAATGAGAGATTGAGGAGTCAGTTGGAGGAGGTGGAGGGAATACTAAGAAGTGCAAAAGAAGAAATGAAAGGGGAGATGAAAGAGTCAGAAGAGAGAATGGAAGAGAGGATGGAAGAGAGGATGGATAAAAAGTTGGAGGAATGATGAAAGGTGTGGAAGAAATGGTGAAAGGTATGTTCAAGGGTGTTTTTGGAGAAGGGGCTGTTGGAGGCAGGTTCTCTGGAACGTGTGAAGGGGCAAGAGAGAAAGAAAAGGAGGAAGAAGTGAATGGAGGCGTGAGTGATGAAAGTGATATGGGAATAGGGAAGTAAGAAACGAGGAATGAGAGGCAGGGTAAGGAAAAAGGGAATGAAAAGCAAGGGAAGGAACAGAGGGAAAGTAAGGATAAGTCAGGGGAAGAAAAAAGGAAGAAGGGAAAGGGAAAGGAAACTGGTAAGAAGGGAAAGGAAGTGGGAAAGGCAGGAAAGAAGGGAGAGGGTGAAGGCAGTAGTGATAGTGAGGTGGATGGAGGTGAGTGGATAAAAAGAGGGGGAAGAAGAGTGTAATGAGTAAGATGAATGTAAGTGCAGAAGTGGACTCTTTGTATTCGGAAGAGGGTATGAAAGGACAGAGCGAAAGTAGCGAAAGTGAGAGTGAAAGTGAGAAAGAAGTGAGAAAGGCTATGTATGTGAGGGGAGGTACCCGGTGTGAAAAGTATAATGAGTATGGAAGTAGGGATGTGCATGATTTCTTTAGGGAGTATGAAAGGTTTTGTCAGGATAAGTATGGGGAAAGTAAGAGTAAGTATGGGCACGAGAATTAGGAGAGTATTTGACTGGGTTTTTACTTGACATGTATAGGGTTATTATGAGTGTGGGAGATGTTGAGTATGACAAGGTGAAAGCTAGATTAGTTGAGCAAGCGAGGCGTATGAAAGCGAGTGTTAAGTATAAGAGGAAGAATGAATTTGATGAGGCGAGAATGAAAGCTGGGAAACTTTGTCACTGTATGCTTGTCGGTTTGGAGACGTTGGCAAGGAAGAAGTTTGGGGATGATGGGATAGATGAATGTAAGGAGTTAAAACGGAAGTTGTTAGGGACAGTGCCAGATGGAGTTAGAGAATTTGTGAACTTGAAGGAAGGAGAAGAAAAGATGGACTGGTGAAAGGTTGACTTGGGGAGAAATTTTGGAAATTGTAGAAGATTATGAGCTTGACAGGGTTATAAAAGAGAGCAGAAGTGTAAGTGTAAGGGCTGGGGTAGATGAGAGAGTACCAGAGTTTGGAAGCTTTAGGGATGCATGTGTTGAGGGGCCCAATGAGAATGGCGATAGTGTAATAGATAGGAGTGTAAGAGCAAGTAATGTAGAGGTGCCAGTGAGGATGAATGATGGGTTTGTAAGGGAACAACGGGTTGGGCGGGTTAGGGATGGTAGTGTACAAAGGGAAGGTCGATGGTGGAAGTCGGCGAAGTGTTTTAGATGTGGAAAGGAAGGACATACAAAGAATGAGTGTAGGTGGGCTATAGGAGCGTGTTTCGGTGTGGGCAAATTAGGACATTTGTAAGGGAGTGTATGAAGATAGGGGTTAAATGCTACCGGTGCGGACAGGTGGGTCATGTTGCTAATGGTTGTAGGGGACCAGTGAATGTAATATGTGGTAACTGTGGTAAGAATGGGCATTATGCGAGAATGTGTTCAGAACCGAGAGCGAAGTGTGACGAATGTGGAATGGAAGGGCATGTATCAAGTGTATGTAGACGAAAGGGTGACTGTGACAGCGATTTTGTTACTGAGTGAAGGGGGTTCAAATGGGTGGATCCTTCAGGATGCAAGCGGTGCGTGTGATGCATGCGTGAGGGGTTGTTGCATGAGGGGGCTTTGCTGGAAAGACTGGCGAGTGCATGAAGCAATTTGTTTTGATAGAGTATGGCAGAAAACGTAAGAAAGGGAAGAACGTAAGTGAGCGGAATGATCGTTTTGTTGTGTGATAGGGTGTGAGTGCCAAAGTGAAAATGAGTGATAAAGCGTGTAATACGGATGAATGGGATGGTATGGATAGAATCTATAGTATATGCAGGTTTGATATAACCGGTTGACTGAGCGTGTAGGGGTTGGTGAGCGGTTGGAGGTGAGCCAGAGTGTAAGAGTAAGAGAGAGCGTGGAAGAGTGATAGACGAGTGATTGAAAGCATGAATGAATCGTTGCAAGAATTGGAAAGGTCAATGAGGGAATGGGATGGGTTAGTTGAAGAATTGGGGAGGTATTTGGGAACGAACTTAGAGGGTATAGATGAGATTGTGGATGAAATTGAGAGTGGTAATAGTGAAGAAGATAGCGTGAATCTGAGAGAGAATGGAGGAGAAAATGTAAATCTGAATCTTGCTGGAAGAGAGAGTCTGAGAGAATGATTGCGTGCCCATGACGCGATCTAGAGGACCTGCTAGGGAGCATCCGTGGGTGTTGCGTAAGGCGATTTGAAAGAGGTGTGAAAGGTGTTGGTTGGGAAATGCTAAAACGGGAGAAATATAGAGGATCAGAAATTTGTTTTTATTTAGCATTTCCCAACGTTTTTGTAGAGAGAGAGAGAGAGAGAGAGAGAGAGAGTGTAATTGTCATTGTGAGTGGTTGAGTGGTTCGGTTGTTGGAGTTGGTTTTACGGCTGTCTCTCTGTCTGTCGGTCTGTCGAGTTTTTTTCGTTTTTGGGGAGGTCTTGGGCAGTTGAGGTCCAACCTTGAAAGTGAACACGAGTTCGTCTGTCTTTTTTTGGTACCAGCATTAATGGTTCATGTCTCTTTTTTTGTTTGTTCGTTGTTGGTGGAGGGTCGGTTTAAGTTTTTGTTTCGTGGTGTGTGTGCTGTGATTGGCGACCGTGGACCTTATCCATCTCCAGCAACTGAAGATCAGGGTGAGTGTTGTTTTGTTTGAGGGTTAGAATTCCGCCACACGGACTGCTCCTGTCGTGCCTCCTGCCTCAGCTGCCCTGGTTGCACCTGTTGCTTCTCCTGGTGTTCCTGTTGCCTGGACCATTCTCGTTGTGCTTCCTGATTTAGCTTACCTGGCAGTTCCTGTGCTTCCTGATTACCATCCTTTAGTAGATGTTGGAGAAGAGGTCGAGGAAGAAGTCCTGTGAGATGTAGTCGTCGTCTTCAACTTTATCTTCGACTTTGCTTCCTTCTCCCCTTCTTCTGAGGCTCATCAGCTGAAGAAGAGGAAGGCTGCCTCTCCCTCCCCTAAGAAGTCCTGCCCTGGAGCTCCTAAGGGTCTGCCTCCCTTCATGGGGAGGCATTGGGATCTCTTGCTGGCTCTTCCCGGCCTTCAGGCTCAGGAACCGAATCACTTACCCCCGGGTCTTGTGTTTCAGGAGCCACAGGCGCGCAGACTTTGCTTTGCACTCCTGTCCCCATTCTAGGGGTTCCGTTCCTGGACTGGTGCCGTGTCGGGTGCTCAACTTTGTAGTGTACAATGAGTGCTCAAGAATCTTTAGAGTCTCATGCACCCGGAACCAGTGTCGAAGAAACCTCTCGCCGTCCCAGTTCAGGTACAGGGTAAGGGAAGGATCCAAGACATGCAGTTGTCTTGGCACTTCCTGTCAGTACTGACAGTGCTTGGTCCAGAGGGTTTGAGCACCTGGAGAGGCAAGGAGGAGGTTCCCTTCAGAGGTCCTGTGGGACTTCTAAGGTACTACTCTCTCCGGAGAGGCAGTGGGTTCTCTCATTTAGCTTTTCCCGACCCCAAGGGTCTGGAACTGATTCGCATTTCCCATTGGGGTCTCATGTCTCGGGGGGCCTCAAGTACGTGACCTTTTGAGGCTGCGCTCTCAATTCCAGTTCTTGGAAGTCTGCGTCTAAAACTGGTTTTGTGCCTGTCCCCCTTTGGTTTTTTCGGAAGCCGAGAGGAGATTACTCCCAGTGATTGTTCCTACAAGATTTGGGAATCTCGCCGAGCGCTTAGGACTCCTTGGGATCTTGAGCACTCAACTAGCAAGTTGTCAAGTGTCTGGGATTCTGCAGAATCTTGGGCACTCCCCAACCAGTACTAGGAAGTTTGTTCTTTGGTCTGGTTGAGGCCCAGGACAAGAGAAGGTGTCGAGACATTCAGGTGTTTCGACACTTCCTGCTTGCTTCGTTTCAAATGTTCAGTTAGTTCCGAAACTTGTGTCTCGGACCCTTGGGTCGAACACTAGGGTTAGTAGACAAGAATCCCTTTTAAACCTTCTTAAGGGAGCTTCAGTAAAAGAGATTAAAACAGGTCTTGAGGACAGTGCTAGTTCACGGCCGAGCTTGCTCGGCTCAGCTCAGTCCTGCTTGCTCGCCCAGCCACTGATCTCGTTTATGTGACCAGTTTGGATCAGCTTGCCCACTCCGATCGCATTATGAGACTGTCTCGGCTTGCTCACCCAGCCCCTGATCGCGTTCATGTGATTCGCTTGGCTCGTGCGGTTTGGCTTGCTCGGTTCTGCAAACCGAATGCTGTCAAGGTTCTCCTTCCTTCAGGAGACTCAGCTCAAGTGAAATTTTTGCTCCCTTCAGGTTAGCGCTTTGCCGTGGCATTAGCCCTCTCCTTCCTCCGTGCTGCCGGCATCACTGGTTGATGATCATCCATGGTCGGCCTCTCCTGCTGGTTCTTCTAGCGGGACAGTTAAGAGTGCTTTTTTCTCCTCTCTTCCCTCAAACCCTTTCAGTTGCTGGTGTGGGATGCAAGTCTGGTAGAGAAGACCCCGACAAGTTTTGTTTCTTTTTGGTGTTCCGCTACAGGGATCTACGTCTCAGACTCAGCTTGCCGTACATCTGAGTAGCCAAGGATGGTTTTCTGGGTTCTGGTGAGGCTATCCCTCCAAGGAGAAGAAATCGGAAGTGTCGTGCCCCAGGAGGACTCGAGGGTTGTCTGCTTCGGGATGCAAACACTGTTGATAGATCTTCAAGCCGATTTGTCAGTATGTGCAATGATATCAGGGAGAGGACCATGGCATCCCCTGTTAATAACTTCACTGCTCCTTGCAGGGGTTTTGTTGGGGCTGCCGCAGTCCTTGCTTGCTACGAGGGCTTTTTCAACCAGGTGAATGCTTTTTTTCCCTGGACAAGGCGTTCATTTTGGTCGAGCCACCCAATCAAGCTCCTTCCCCTTCCTCTTCCTCAACAGAAACGATTCTTCTTGCCTCAGAGGGGTCTTATGCCGACTATCATATTGTCCTGGCTCTGGCTCGTCCAGACTTGGATCAATCGCCGTTTCTCTTTGCCACGAAGGGTGTTCCCTCTCGCAACAAGAGATGGTGAACCTGGAGGACACCACTATGGTGTCCCTCCAGGTAGTGTCCTGATGAATTTGTGATCCTTCACTTTTTCAAGGTTTTACCTGCTCGTATGCAGTCATTCCTGAAGAGGACTCTGCCTTCTAAAGACTGTTCCAGTCTGGGGGTGGGTTCGTCTACCCAGCATCAGACATCAACCTGTGGCAATTCTGGTACTAGGAAGAGGGACACTGTCCTGATTCCAATCTGCAGTCTAGTAAGTCCCAAGTTGTCACATTCCCCTCAGGAATGGACCTTTACTTGCTTCTGCCTCCCTCTTTCGCAGAGACTAGGTAGATACTGCCGTAAACAAGGTATGTGCCAGGGCAACTGCCGTGTCCTCCAGACAATGGCAGGCTAGCTCTTCCTCAGCCCCTAAGAAGTCTCGTGCTTCAAAGGGCGCTCGCAGAATACCCAGCCTTCCTCTTCTCTTCTTAGAAAGTGTGCATACGTGTGTCTCTTTCAACCCTCTTTCCAATCAGGAAGAGGGCAGAGGGAGAAGAGCAACGGAGAATGCTTGGAATGGCGTTTTCCTCCTGCTGTTGCCTCGATGAAGAAATGACTGTCAAGTCATTGGACTATATGACAGCAACATAGCCAAGACCTGGCCATGGATATCCTTCAGGAGAAGTATCTGTTTTCCTCTGGGCCTTGGCCGCCTTTCATCGAACTTCCGTTCCGTCGCCTCTCCTGTGTTCCTGACTTTGGGAGCAGCCAGCTGGCTAGAGCTAGTCATCTTTCGTGTCCTATCATCGCTGCAGAAGCTGTCCCCTCGGGTAGCTTTGCCTTCGATTCTCTTCAGGAAGAATGAAGATCTGCTTCCAGTCTTTAAAGGCTTAATCCTTTCCTCTCTTGAAGGATGAGGGAGGATTTAGGCTGGTGCTTGATCGACAGGAACCTCTGAATATGCCTGCATATTCTTCTTGCAACATGCATCTGTTCTCAGATCCGCTGACTGGGGAATAGGAGCACACCTTTAAGACCATTGTCTTGGAGGTGTGTGACCAAGGTGAGGTGATAAGTACCTTCTCATCAATATAGGTGTGTGACCAAGGTGAGGTGATAAGTACTTTCTCATCAATATCCTGGAACTCAAGGCAATTAACTGGCCCTCCAAGAGTTTCAGGATCTGTGGTGTTGTTGAGCAGCAACACCACAGTAGTGGCATATGTCAACAAGCAAGAGGGTCTTGTTTCCCTCCTGTTGCTTCAGTTGACTTTGCAGGTGCTCAAGTGAATTGTGGTGCACTCTGTAGAGCTGTCAGCCAGATACATTCCAGGCAATGGGATGTATTGGCAGGCAAGCTCAGATTCTGGCATCGAGTGACATGACAGAGAGCTCCCTTCACTCAATTCTTCACAGAGATGTTGCTCGACTTAAGGGTTCCCTATCATCTTTCTGTTCACTGCCCGGCACAACAGAAGTCTGCAGGTCTTGTGCTTCATCGTACCAGACCCACGGGCCATTACGGTGATGCATGCTGACACTGTGGGACAACCTTGAAATCTTTGTCTTCCCTTCGTATTTGTCTAATTAACAAGATGTTCAGCAGAGTGTCATTCACCCTGAATTTAGATGAATGCTGGAAGACTTTGCCTTATGCTCGACCTGCTAGCTCAGCTTCCGAGGCATTGAGAAGAGTTCCTCCCTGACCTGACCCTCTGTGTCAGCAACATGTGAACCAGTTCAATCCCTGTGCCTTCACGACTAGAGACTTTCCAGCTTCCCTTGCTAGCATAGGCTTCTTGCTGAGTGGCAAAGGAAATAGCTGGATATATCTATCAATTCTCTGCAGTAGTACCCAGGGATTGGAGCCGTTCTCACTGGTTGGTGTCATTGATGGGACTTTTTTTCTCTGGTCCTGCTCTTCAGCAGGTCGCGGACTTCCTCGCCGAGAGTTGCCTCTCTCCGGTTCAGTTGTGAAGACTTAGGTCCACATTCAGCCAAGTCTTTTGCCTGAAAGTAGCCCTTTTCTCCTTAGTCGAGATTTAACTACTGATGAGAAGCTTTGATCGGTCTTGCTCTCCCAGGGATCTCAGGCCCCTGGGCAGCATCTGACTCGTTCAGGGTTCCTGTCTCGTACTCCGCACGCACCCTTGTGAGAGTTGTCAGACAGAGATCCGACTCTCAGGACCATCTCCCGGCATTAGAGAAGAGGATAGATGATCTTCATAGACCTTCGTTGCTGTGGTATTAAAGGGATGGGGGTCAGTAGCTCGACTCCTCCTCAGAGGTCGTAGCGAACTCCGAACCCGTCGGCACCTGTTGCCAGGTTCGAGTTCTTCATGATCCCCTCCCCCTTGGACTTTCTAGTTGATGATCCAGATCAGTCGCTGCTTTGTCCTGTTTTGGTGCTGCGGTACTTTCCAAAGAAGACTTGACATCTCTAAATGAAAGAAGTGTCCAAAGAAAGAAGTGTCCAAGGACACAACTTTCTTACTGTCCTCGTGAGGCAATCAGAAGGGCGTACTCTGCAGCTGACGTTGACGGCACCTGTACACTCCGCCCAAGAGCTCACGAAGTCAATGGCTTGGTCCATCCCTCGCATTCCGGAAGTTTCTGTTGGTCTGAAAGTAGAGATGTGGTCTCATCAGACCACATTTATGTCTTTCTACCTTTGGACTTTTGCCCACGAGTCCTTGGAACCCCCTTTCCTTGGACCTATGGTGGCTGCTCAGTAAGCTGTGTTTTCTTACCCAGCTCATATAAGAGGACAGGTAGCATCTCCCCTATGGTGTATGGTTCTGGAAGTGAGAGGGATTACAAGAGTGACTGGTCTCTCCTTCTCCTTCCTTGTCCCCCTGCTGTCCTTCTTCAGGCAGAGAATGGGATTCGAACTGACACTTGCTGGAACTGGCATCTGATGCAGTAAGCTTACTTATCAAGCACCCATTCTATTTCTCTTTCATAGAATCATAGAAGCAATCCCGTTCCTTCCTCTAGCAAGGGGAGGAAGGAGACCCTGGCAATATGACAAACCCTTTTCTGGATTTTGCCTTACTGCCTCTGACTCTTTAGAATCTTCCTAGCCTATTTTCATATGAGTTAAGATTCCTCACTCATTCAAAAAGGTCCAGAAGTCTGACAATTGATCTTGCAGTTCCTATACTCCGATCAATATACCAGAGGCATGGTACTCTTCCTCACTCTTTCGACCAGTAGCAGCCCAGGTGTGGCGAACTCCAGTCAATTCAGAGACTCGCTCAGATTCCTTCCTCCAACAAGTAAGTCTTCCTAATGTAAAGGACCGATGGTTTGTATATCGTATAGGAACAAATCACAATATTAAAGTAAGTTGTATTTTTCCTAACTATACAAACCTGAGGTCCTTTACATTACATTTATCCCTGCTTCATGCCACCCCTCAATCTGAAACCTGGGCCGAAAGGCAAATTGGTATGTTTACACCCGGGCAGGTGGGACTCTCTCCTACCCGACGGTAGTTACTGCCTTACCACTTTGTTCAAGAGATTTAACTGCTGTTTCTAGTTTTGCTGTAAGTAATTCCTAATGTAAAATTGTGATTTTAAACTGCTCAGCCTTTTGTCAGAAAATTTTTTGGCCAACAGTGCCTCAATGCATGTAAGTGGATGCTACTACAGCAGGTGCAGTAATTTTAACATTTTCATGGTATAGGATGAAGGCTTATGCAGCAATTGTTTGTAACCATAGAATAACATTTTAAGGCACTGAATATGATAGCCCTAATAGAACAGTGAAAAATAGAATAAGAATGAAAATCCACACAATACAAATATTAGATAAAAACATTTCAATCTTCAAAACCTGAAAATATTTTGCCTATCATTAGATATTGTACAAGTACACTACCTCACAAACATGACAAATACTTATTGCAATATTCTTGCTATAGCAATATTTGCTGGTAAAGTCTTTAAAGATACAGCACAGACATTTGTAAGGTGATAATGTTTCCTGGGAGTCAGGGTAATTTGAAGAGTGTGAAGACACTGATACACATTTACTCATAAGTTACTACTTGCCCACTGACTCATCTACTGCAATCTCCCAACACACGAATGAATCTTTGCAACCATGAATATTTTTCTTTGTATTTTGTTTATTCACTATTTTAACTAAGTATAATTTATATATTTCATTCAAATGTCATACACATTTCTGATTACTGTCTAGCAAACACAGCCTTCCTCTCTGGTGAAGGTAAGCTTACAAAAAAAATAAAAGACTTAACCTTCAGCCTGTAGGATGCCCAGTAAACTTCCAAGGCTTCTTTCATGAAAAGATAGTGTCTTTGATGCTGGGAAATATGATAATTTTTTAGATACAAAAATAGATTGCTACTGAAAACAGAAAATGGAATTTCAAAATTAAAAGCTTTCAGTCATCATCACTTGACAGCTCTTCTTCATTGATTTCTTCATAATCTTCAATTTGCAGTTTCTCTGTAGACTTTGTAATATCACGCTGAAAAATAAAATACACCATATTAACAAAATAATAAATAAAAGACATCTGAACAGTAAAGTGCAAGGTCTATTATACATCAAATACCTTAATACAGTATAAAAAAAAAGGGGGAGTACAGAACAATGTATCCAAACATCTAAGTGATTGAGGAACATAAATCCAGACAATACACCTATAGCTTGTGAATTATGTACAGGGCAGCTGTGGGCACTCAAATTTCCCAATTTTTTTTATTTTGTTCTAGTAGATCATTTAAATTTCTACCCCCGCTGCTTTCTCGTCATCAAAGGTTCTATACAACACCTAATGTGGCCTTGCACAAGAGGCAGATTAACCCAGATCTAGTTTGTTTGGACTGGGGGTTGACCCTAGATCAAGTTAGGTAGGAAGATCCTTCCCTAACTTATCAGTCTGCCTTGGAGTCGACTGTCTCTTCTGCCTTTCAGATGTTGTCTTGGTTCGACTAATGGTCTACTGCGGTGGCCAAAATTTCTTCCTCGGCTCTAGGCGATTCAGAAGACAGTGCCCCTTTTGTTAGACTTTTACAGTCAGGTGGGAAAGCTATTTCTTATCCGACACATTTAACTGCTAATGTTTGGGTTAACCTTCTGCTGAAGAGATGAGATGCGGATATCTCAGCTGTTGCTAGCCCTGAGAAATGGAGATGTTTTGAATTCCCCTTCTCTCTTTCCTATAGAACAACTAGACTTAGCAACTGATAGACATTGTGCAGACAATAACGACCGTCTAGTTCATTTAGTGGTTTCAAAGTCAACTGGCACTTCTCGCCCTAATATGATGAGATTTAGGCCTCAGTCCTCTGAAGATAACCACTAACAAGGCCTCTAGACCAGTTCGAACTTCTCAAACAACTCCTGAGAAGACTCTACAACAACAGCCCTTTCAATCCCACTCTCCTAGACCAGGAAGAGGAGCTAGAGGCAGGACCAGAGGAGGTAAGTGATAGAGTAGGTGCCCCTCCCCACTTGTCACCAGTGGGGGGATGCCTGGCGAGCCACTGGGCTGCTTGGCAGAGCTTCAAAGCAGAGTCTTGGGTAGTGGATGTTCTACAGGTGGTATCAACTACCCTTTGATTTCTCTCCTCCTCTCTCTGAGCAACCTTTACATCATCTGTCATATGCCCAGGGCTCTCCAGAGTTTCTGGCTCTTCAAGAGGAAGTGAGAACAATGATGGAGAAAGGAGCAGTGGAAGTGTAGTCAAGCATCCTTCTCCAGGATTCTACAGTCAGGTTTTTCTTGTTCCCAAGGCGACGGCGACTGGTGACCAGTAATAGACCTCTCAACCCCGAACCTGTTCATCAGGAAGACCCGACTCAAGATGGAGACTCCTCATACAGTCCTGGCAGCTGTCAGGAGCAACGATTTTATGCTCACGATAGATCTGAAAGATGCTTACTTCAAGATTCTGATTTCTATCGAAAGATGCTTAATTCAAGATTCTGATTTCTATCGAAAGATGCTTAATTCCAGATTCCGATCCATCACTCTTCCAGGAAATTTCTCCACTCCATTCTGGGAGAACTGGTACTTTGAACCAGTTCAAAGTCTTGTGCTTTGGCCTGACAACAGCCCCTTAGGTATTCGCAAGAGTAATCACTCTAGTGTCATCACAGGCTCATTCTCAAGGAATTCAGCTCTTGAGATGACTGGTTGGGCCTGGCAAGTTACCAAGAAAAGCTAATCCAAGACAGAGATCGTCTACCCTAATTTTGTCACAGCCTATGCATCATAAATTTGGAGAAGTCAAATCTTCTCCCCAGTCAAAAGATTCTTTACCTGGGAATAGTGATAGACATGGTGTCGTTGAGAGTATTTCCACTGGACCAGCGAATTGAGAAATTCTGGAAAGGTGCCCAGTCCTTTCTGTCCAAGCAGAAGCAACCAGCACGTCAGTGGCAAATAATTCTAGGCCTCTTAACCTCTCTGGAGAAACTAGTTCCCCACGACCATCTCCACC
The DNA here is from genome assembly GCF_040412425.1 of Macrobrachium rosenbergii. Taxonomy (NCBI): domain Eukaryota; kingdom Metazoa; phylum Arthropoda; class Malacostraca; order Decapoda; family Palaemonidae; genus Macrobrachium; species Macrobrachium rosenbergii. Next base: position 29,584,276 of record NC_089749.1, read on the forward strand.
TTTGATCCCTCCAATGGAGACTGAAAGAGTTTTGGTCAACTGCAAGATACTTCCTGTTGTTCCAGGTACCTCTGTTTGCAAAGGTGAGAAAGGACCTTCTGTGGCGGTTGGCCAATGAAAACTTGACTATGGGAATGCCTCTTCATTTTCTTCCTCCAAAAATTCTCCTGTTCTCAGACACCTCATATGAGGGTTAGGGAGCTCATTTAGAAGATTTTCTGGCATCTGAAGTCTTCAGGACAAGCAGCTGCATATCAATGTTTTGCAGCTGGAGACAGCCTTCCTGGAACTTCAGGTGTTTAAATAAACAGTATCAGGGCACTCTGTAGTTCTGATGTCACACAACACTACAGCAGTCGCTCATGTAAACAAACGGGGCACTAGTCTCTTGCCAACTTCACTTGATGATGGTACAAATCCACTTGTGGGGATAGACCAATCAGTAGACCTCTCACCCAGATATATCCCAGGCAAAAGGAATGTGGTGGTTGACAAACCAAGTCATCAGGGTCAGGTCCTGGGGACAGAGTGGTCTCTACATCAGGAGATAGCAGACAGGCTCTTCCATTTTTGGGGAAGACCAATGATAGATCTGTTCGCAACAAGGTTCAGCAAAAAGCTGGGGATCTTCTGTTCAGTTGTGTGGCAGAGGATGCCCTTCAACATCCCTGGGACAATCTGGAAGTCTACACTTTCCCTCCCTTTTGTCTGATCCATCAAGTTTTGAACAGAGTAAAATATGTCTTCCCGGAATCTCAGAATGACCCTTGTAGCTCCATGGTGGCCTCACGCAGAATGGTTCTCCGATCTGCTAACCCTTCTGTCAGCAATTCACACAGAGAGGTCCCTCCTTGGCACACCCTCCTTTGCCAGCCTCACATAGAGAGGTATCACCACTTAGTAGGGTCCCTATCTCTTCAGGCTGGAGACTATCCAGTATCTCCTGAGAGTGAGAGGCTTTACTTGTAGAGCAGTGACAGAGATGTCTGACTACCTCAGATCTTCCTCAGCTGTGTGCCAAGGTAAATGGGCCATCTACTGTGATTGGTGTCGTCGAGGAGTCTCTCTCCAGTTGAAACTTCTGTTCAGCAAATAGCAATTTCCTAGTTTTTCCCTGAAGGGAGAAACATCTTTCTGTGTCTGCCATCAAGGGCTATAAGGCTGCTTTGCATTTGGTTTTGTGCCTAAAAGATGTAGACCTGTCTTCCTCTTGTGATATATCAATGCTTCTATAAAGGTTTGAGCAGTCTTGTTCTCTTGCAAAACTAAAACCTCCTAACTGGGACCCGACTCCGGTACTACCAAAGCAGTCTCACTCGAGCCCCATATGAACCGTTGCGACAATTTATGAAAGAGAATTGACCCTTAAAATGGTGTTCTTGCTGGCTCTAGCTTCATCAAGGAGAGTGGCCAAACTCCATGGCCTCTCTTCTAATGTTAAACACTCGAGGTGTTGGGGGTCCATAGCCTTCAAATTTGTCCCGGAATTTGCAGCTACAACTCAAAATCCCTCAGTTCATGATAACATATGAATCCTTTTCCATTCGATCCTTAGGAAATTTTGTTGACAGTGACCCAAACAAATTACTCTTTACCCTGTTATGGCACTGTGTGATTATCTGAAAAGGACTTGCCACCTTACGCCAAGGTGCCGAAGACTTTTGTCAGCACAGGCTGGAACAAAAAAGAAGTGTCCAAGAATACCATCTCCTTCTGGCTACGTGAGATATTAGTCTTGTTTATAGCTCTTCTACAACCTCTACCCCCTCAATTTGGGACCACCTTGACATGGTGAGGGGTCTCTTGAACCCCAGGAATCTGTTCCTGGGTTTGAGTCCAATAGTCCCATATACCATTCAGTATTTCTTTGAATTAATTTTTGTGGAATTTTCTGCTTTTTTAAAAATTTAATGGGCCTGATAAATAGGAAAAGATATCATAACTGGGATTGGGTTTATCTCCGAAACTAAATAGTTGGAATGGAACTGTGGTAGGACCATCAACTGCCCGATAATGTTCAGACCCGAGAGATATCCGGCAGAACTATTCTTTAGGAGTGGACCACGGATTCCAGGGGGATCTGGTTCTAGGGATGGGACTCTCGGCATTCTATCTAGTTTGTCCATAACATGATTAGGGTGGGGATGATTGTATTCCAGTACAGTAATATTGTCAGTCCTAGCAAGCGGGTTTGGCTTACACTTGGGCCACTCTAATCATGTTGTGCCATCCCCTGTGGGGTAGGGTAGGGAGCGGACATTTGGGAGTCGGTTCTCACTTGTGCCATTGGAGGAAGGATAAACTCCATGAAAGACTGATGATATCTTTTTAAAATTTTCAGGTTTAACATTTTTTTAATTCTTAAATCTTTATGACAAGTAATTTTAAAGACTCAAGTACCCCTGGGCCCTCTAATGGCATCGTTCCAGCACAGATGATGACCGCTGCTCCAGTACAGAGCAAACCTTCTAGCATGGAAATGGACAATTCTCTGGATAATCCAAATAATCAAAATCAGAGCGGTATTAAAACTTTAATACCTTATAAAACCCCCAAAAAGAGTAAATACCAACACGACCCAACCTTGACTCACTTTGACTCCCTCTTTGGGAGTGGAAGTTGGTCGAGGTTCCTAGCCATGGAAGCTGACCAAAATATTTTATTACAAAATTATTTATTAAACAGACATCCAACGACAGTTATGCTGTTCAGACAAATAAAAGAGAAAACTTGGCTTATAGAAGCCACAACAAAAAGTCAGTCCGAGGACTATTTGTCTTTGAAAAATATAAACAATATTAACATAAAAGTAAAAAAAACATGATACTATGAACAATATTCAGGGTACCATTGTACTTCTTGAAAACAAAAACGAACCAGTCGATAAGAAAATGCTATTAGACTCTAAAAAAAAAATACCCCAAGGTCCAAGATTGTGAGGTATATGTTGTACCAAGTAAATATAGCAATAAACAAATATTAAAAATAGCAAAAATAAAATTTGAGGGTGAAGATCTACCTCAAAAAATAAAAATTTTAGGTAAAAATAGAGAGTTAAGACCCTATGTCCCAAAGCCACTGCAGTGTCAAAATTGCAGTAAGCATGGGCACACACAAACATTGTAGAAATAACCGGTATGCGCTTATTGTGGATCTACTGAACATACCACACAGTGGAAGTGCAGTGAACCTAAGTGTGTCAACTGTGGGCAGAATTATCATGCAAGATCCAAAGAATGCTTGTATTACATATACAATACGGAATTGAAAATACTACAAGAATGAACGGGGATGTCTATAAAAGAGGATAAGTTGGAATTAAAAGTGAGAGGCATTCAAGATCTGTCTAAGAAACATATATATTCTTCAATAACAACAGCAAATAATGAAACAAAAATGCAAACATAGAAGTAACAGAGCACAGAAAAGTAAATCTCAAGAAAAAATCAATAATTTAGAAATAGAAAATAAAATGGTAAAGAATAAAGAAACAGGTACAAATGAGAAGGATAACAGTTTATCCAATTCATTTGAAATATTAATGCAAATAAAAACACAGGAGGATGCTACTACTACTGAAGTAACAGAGGAGGGTTGTGATGGACTGGATATTAAAGATAAAAAAAGACCTTTGGAGAGAACACCACCCAAAATGAAGAAACCAACTATTATTAGAGAAACATCGGTTAAACCAAAGCTAAAGGAGATGAAAAAGGAACAAAAACAAACTAAGAATATAACTTTATCTCCTAAAATAATAGTAAAATCCATGAAGGCAGATGTCAAAAACACTGAAGTGAAAGAGAACCATACCATAGCTAACAGTGATTATGTCAAGGGAGAAGAGACTACTCTTTCTCCAGTAATCGATACAAGAGCAAATGAAAAGAAATATTCATGATAATACATGTGGATGTAATGATTGTTTCATTGCATTATGCAATAACAACAAAAGCATAACAAAAGATGGTTTAACAAACATTATAAGAAATTTTATGAAATGTAAGAAAAAAGAAGCTATGGATTTGAGTACCCAAGAAAAAGAGTATATTATAAAGAAAAGCAAATGAATGTCATGAGTAAATTATTAGAAAAAATCCAAATAGATAATACAAAAAAAAAAAAAAAAAAGAGAGAATAAAACTCGACCACTAAAACACACGAACACACACGTTTGGAAGAGACAGCGTCAGGCTCTTACAATCTCAGAAATTCTTTAGTCACTTTGTCGTAATTTTTGCACCATTTTTTATTAGCCGTTATATAAAGTTTTATATATGAAAATGTGCGCAATTTCATTTAGAATACAACAAAAAATAACTCATGGTTGTAGCTTTTATCAATTTTGAAATATTTTCATATAAATCACAATAAGTGCCAAAATTTCAACCTTCGGTCAACTTTGACTCGACCGCAATGGTCGAAAAATGCAATTGTAAGCTAAAACTCTTACATTCTAGTAATATTCAATCATTTACCTTCATTTTGCAACAAACGAGAAGTCTCTAGCACAATATTTCGATTTATGGTGAATTTTTGAAAAAACTAAATTTTCCTTACGTCCACACACGCTAACTCTGCTGAAAATCTCAGAAATTCTTTAGTCACTTTGTCATAATTTTTGCACCATTTTCTATTAGCCATTACATAAAGTTTTATATATGAAAATGTGTGCAATTTCATGTAGAATACGACAAAAAATAACTCATGGTTGTAGCTTTTATCAATTTTGAAATATTTTCATATAAATCACGGTAAGTGCCAAAATTTCAACCTTTTGTCAACTTTGACTCGACCGAAATGGTCGAAAAATGCCATTGTAAGCTAAAACTCTTACATTCTAGTAATATTCAATCATTTACCTTCATTTTGCAACAAACAAGAAGTCTCTAGCACAATATTTCGATTTATGGTGAATTTTTGAAAAAATCTTTTCTTTACGTCTGCGTGCTAACTGCTGAAAATCTCGGAATTTCTTTAGTCACTTTGTCGTAATTTTTGCACCGTTTTCTATTAGCCATTACAATAAGTTTTATATATGAAAATGTGTGCAATTTTATGTAGAATACAACAAAAAATAACTCATGGTTGTATCTTTTATCAGTTTTGAAATATTTTCATATAAATCACGATATAGAAAAAATTCGACCTTCGGTCAACTTTAACTCGACTGAAATGGTCGAAAACTGCAATTGTAAGCTAAAACTCTTATATTCTAGTAATATTCAATCATTTACCTTCATTCTGCAACAAATGGGAAGTCTCTAGCACAATATTTCGATTTATGGTGAATTTTTGAAAAAAAAAATTTTTATGTCTGCTCCTTACGAATTCATGCATCATTTTGTGATAATATTTTCTCTGTGTTGCTTTGGTCGTTTTACAATTTTTTTATATACCAAAATCATCGCAATTTAGTGTACAATACAACGAAAAAAAAAATAACTCATTAGCTTTAACCGTTTTGCTCACAGCGCAATTTGTATACAATTATATACAAAATTTTCTTTTCACGCTGTCATATATTCCAATATTTAAATATGATAATGATATTTTTTTTCATTTCTGATGGTTGCATACTAAACTTCAGGCAATGAGAAAAAAGGAGCCAAAAATGAACTCTTAATCTTAAAAACTAAGAATGCTGTGATTTTTTTAAAAAACATTCTTTCTGCTTCGGCGCTAACTCTCAAACCCCGCCGGCATACGGCAGACACTTTTGTAAATAGAGGCTCGGCGTTTAAGGGTTAAATTATTTATGAATTATTACGGAGACAGAGAATAACATGAGAGACAAAGAGAGAAGTTATCCTTACATTAGGTATCAAAAGAAGGAAATTCAGTACTGTATTAAACTAACTTTTAAATGAAATTAAAGTTACTGTAATTTCATTTAAAAGGTAGCTTAATACACTAACCTTAGAAAAAAAAATACTGTACATGGATGACGTATAAATATAGCAGTGTGGGAAGCTTAGTACAGTATACTATTTCTCTCTCTCCCTATTCCACCGATCTATTTTTAGAAGTCTTCTCAACCTTGTTTTTAAAAACTTCTTTATTCTGTTTCTTTCTCTTTGTTCTGAAATGCTCTATGTCTTTATGTTTTAAAACAGTGCATTTAGTTGTATAAGGTACAGGTAAAATTATATCAATTTAAAATTGTCTACCATACAGTTAAAGACATACAGAGAAATAGTAATACGTAGGTTGCACTAACTATGAACGAGAGAGTGAGAGAGAGAGATAACAGTTGTCCTTACTTGAGAGTGAAATTTTTTATGAATTATTACAGGCACAGACAAAGAGAGAGAGAATTGTGTAAGAAACCTTTGGCACGCTAATCAGCAACACTCTCCCTTCTTGTCACGTTAAATTGACATGTCTGACAGCTTTGCCTTGAGCTTCAAACAAAAGATGAGGGAAAGATGTTTGTTTAAAATATGTATCACATACAAATTTTGTTGTTGTTGTTGTTGTTATTATTATTACTATTACAGTAAACCCCCATATTCACGGTCTCACTATTCGCGGATTTCTCTGTGGAACGTATATACAAATTATTCACGGGAAATTTGCCTACTCGCAGTATTTTTCACTTAGAAATATTCACAAATTACTGTATTTTCATATTTTCATGACTAAATGCACTTTTTGTGATAAAACTATTAAAATACTCAAGTATAAGCATTTTTAGAGTTTTTTTTTTGTTTAAACTATCAAAATAGGCAGTTCTAAGTGTTTTGAGAGGGTTTTAAGTATTCGTGGATTTTAGCTATTCTCAGGGGGTGCAGTACGCATCCCCCATGAATACGGGGGTTTACTGTATTATTATTAATCTTGTTAATATTTGAAAATTAGTACTTATTATTAGGTAAAAAATTTATTTATAATACAAAGCAAATAAACATATACTGTACTGTACATGTACCATAAAAATTCTCTCACCTTAGTAAAAGAGAGAGAGAAATTATTACATTACTTTTATTGTTTAATGTTATTTAATTTACACATAAAAGCTGGAAAACTTATAAATTACATAAAAAATTACATAAACACTTCTGCACGGTTTCTCAGTATTTGCAAATGTTCGTGTATCTGTGAAAAACTTGTGTATGACAATTAGGTAGGTTCCAACAAAAAGTTCGCATGTCTGTAAATTCGCACAACTCAAATTGTGCACGTTCGGGGCATTACTGTAGTATAGTAATAATGAAGAGTTCAAAGAAAAGTAAAACTACGAACTGTAATAAAATTTTCTTTGTTTTACAACAAAAAAACTAGTTTTTAGTGATATTGCCTACGCTACTGAATCTTGGCCTAGACTATTCCCAAAACTTGATGGTTTTAAATGTATAACTTGTGTAATGTTCGAGCCCTGATTTTTATGCTTAAATATAGATCTCCAAAAATTGAACATTACACAGGTATATACACTATAGTTCCTACTATGAGTCATAAGCAATAAGAAGTAAATACTAGCTGTTTTTAACCATCCCAATATTTCCATCTTTTTAATATTACTGGCAATATTAAAAATTTAACAGGTTAGCTCTCATACAACTTTGTTATAGTACAGAGGTATACAACTTTGTTATAGTACAGAGGTACTAAGTCAATAGAATAGCAAATAATCATGCCAGGAGTAAAATTGTTTACCTTACCCTCAGAAATGCTTGTGGTGGCCTAACAAAATGAAAAGAGAAATAGAGTAAGAAAGTTCTGAGAATCAGCACCTACCTTTTTCCTGGTTTCTTTTCGTTCTCTTGAACTTTTAATTACTGGAGAGAGTGATGATCCTTTTCCGACTCCTAAAACCTCTGCTCGACCACTAGGATCTCCCTTCAGTGCATTACGAAACTCCTGCAATGGTAATGTTGACTCTTTAAGGCAACTATTCCTTACTATGCATGTAACATCTACAATACTTAACTTACAAGTATGTACTATATATCAAAATCATGTGCTTTTATAAAGAACTACACATCTTTAATCATCTTTGTATCCTGATCCTTTACTCTTTTTGAGTTGATATTACAAATCAATAGCTTTTGTAAAATACTCCATGCAATATATTTTTGTGAGATGTATTAGTTAAATTTCTGCAATATATATATGAAATGTTATCTTAAAAAGGTATACTGTATATTTTTGTTTACTAAATTACAAGATCCATCATCAAACCCAGGTACATCACAGACACCCAAAATCAAAATAAAAAATTAAAAAAATATAAAAGTGACTAAAAAACAACTTTAAGTTCAGTGCACCAGTCAAAAAGAATAAATAAAAAATTAACAAGCAAGTATCACTCAAGGATAGTTAGAAAACTTGAAAAGTGTGAAGTACAGTATCTATATAATTCAAGACCCAGAAAAAGAATGGTTACAACACCGCAAGCAAATGAAATATCAAAATACAGTAATAAAAAAAATATGAGTGCATATCACTGCAAAATCACCACATCACTGTATATTTTTGTTTTACTAAATTAAAAGATTCAGTACTCTGGTATTTCATAGGGCAGACAACCTAATTTAGGTACATAAAAAAATACAGAATTTCATGTCAGTGAATATATTCATTTAAATAAATGTAAGCCATACTGACAAGGCTGCTCCCTCTGATTATTTTCACTTTCAAGCAAACCTAGGCAATTGTGTGTGAGGGGAGCCTTGAAGGACCTTGATGAAAGGATATGGTTTTTAATCTACAAACTTAAAAAAAAAACAATTGTTTGTATGAAATAAGTATGCACAAGATCAAATAATCACTTGAATGTAAGGGAAATAGAACATCCCACACACGCAAGGTATGGCCTGTATACTGAAGTCCAGGCGACCTATTGAAGTCCAGTCGACCTATTTATCATCAGAAAAATTTGGAGTGTAGTTGCCATGAATTTCTTTGTTTTAAAATTTTCAGTACTTCAATGTTTACGTATTTGCTGTTTACCGCAATCCAAATATTGACAATTCTATATATGACTGTCTCTTGGAAAGGATTAGTAAGGCTCAGTCTGAGGATTCGAAAGTTTCATTCATTATTTGTGGAGACTAATGCAAAGCACAGCGAGTGGCTAAATTCAAATTCCACAGATCAACATGGCTGGTCTGCTCTTGGGTTCTGTAATAATCCTCCAATTTTGTCCATCTAATTGAGGAACCAATGCATATTTCTGGTAACAGATTAGACCTCATACTCACAGATGTTCCAGCTATTATAAAGTCAAGATCTGTGAATATATAGGCAATTCTGATCACTGCACCATTGAGACAGACATATCTGTCAATCAGTACAGTATATTCCTAATGTCACCATTGGAAAAACCATCTGGCTGAAATCTAGAACCAATGGGACTGCATTATGTAGCCTTTAAGGCACTTAATAATTCAGATGCTATATTAGATCCTGATCCCAAGATGATGTTAAATGAAATGATGATGGCTATTTTAATAAGGTATGTCCCTGGAAAGGTCATAAAATTCAGGACAGGAATTGCTCAGCCTCATCTTTGGTGGACCACATTGGCATCATCTGTCTTTGGGTCAGGCTTGCCTCCCATTCCACCACTACTAACAGATGATGGTAGATTGGTTACTGGCCCTAGGGAAAATTCTGAAGTGCTTCATCGAGCTTTTGAAGCTAAGCAATAAGCTGGGGATGTCCCTCTTCCTGATACTTGTCATTCTGAACCTACTCTTCAAAATTTGCACTTTGCCATAGGGGTGTTAAGAAAATTCTGGATAATCTTGATAGCTGGGGTGGAGATGAACCTGATGGTTTCTTCCCTTTGTTTTTTAAAAATGTTTTTAGTGCGTTGTCTTACAAGATTAGTAGATTCTATATATTTTTATGTTGACATAGTATCTTTGTGGATGAGCGTAAGCTTAGTAATGCAGTGCCTGTTCCAAAGAGTGGCATATCTGCAGACCACTGTAACTACAGGCCCATTTCTGTTCTCCCTGTGCTCTCCAAAGTTACTGAAAAACTTATTTTTAAGCTACTATATAAGTATATGGAATCTAAAGGATTGTTAGCTGATAGTCAATATGCATGTAAAAAGCAGTTGGGTACCTGCGATGCTCTTTTAGACTTGACATGCCATTTGAAAGAGATTCTTGATAAAGGTTTTGAGTGCAGAGTAATTCAAATAGGTTTTAGTGCTGCTTTTGATTTAGTAAATCATAAAGCACTTATTTATAAACTTCAGAACCTTTGAGTGGGTGGATATGTTTTAGGATTACTTCAAGATTTCCTTACAGGTAGGCAGCAGTGAGTTGCTGTTGATAGGATCTTTAGTGAATCAAGACCTATTGTGTCTAGAGGGTAGTGTTCTTGGTCCTCAAGACCTATTGTGTCTAGAGGGTAGTGTTCTTGGTCCAATGTTATTTTTGGTGTACACAAGCAATATGGTTGTTGGCCTGAAAAACAAGATTGTTAAGTATGCCAATGATGCAACACCTGTGGGTGTAGTAAAGTCTCCAATTATGAGAAATGAAGCTGCCCTCAGCCTCAATTGTGACATGGACCAGATCAGTGAATGGTGTAATCGGTGGGGTATGAGACTGAACTCCAGTAAAACAAAAACACTATTGATTAGCAGATCTTGTCAGGAGCTTTAACTATTCTAGGTTTAACTTCTGACTCACTCTTAGTTTTGAGAAACATCTAATGAATGTTTTAGCAAACGCTGCACAAAAGTTAGGTATAGTTCGTAAGGCCTCATATATCTATAACAGTAATAAAATCAATGCAACCTGTTTCAGGTCATTTGTGCGTCCTTTACTAGAATACTGTTCTTTGGTGTGGATGTCTGCTTCTGCCAGAGATTTATCTCTTTTAGACAGTGGTTCATGGTGGTAGGTTTGTTTCCCAATACTGTACTGTATTAGCAGTTATGACTTGGATCATCAATGGATGGTCTCTTGTTTGTCACTTTTTCATAAGTTGTTTTTTAACAGGGATCTTTTCCCTGAGGATGTTATGCAATTGGAACTTCAAAAGTTCAAGCAAAGATGCAACACATTGCTACCCTAATGCTGTTCTCCTTGAATTTTAATACACTTTTATCTATTTATTAATTTACTTATTTTTAGTGAGTGAGATCTTTTCTTTCTGTATTTCCATTTACCTTCTCTATTTCCTATTGAACACCAGATTCTTTGGAAGCTTGAATTTCAAGTTAATGGTCACTGTGGGCTTGTTCCATATGAATAGGGTTCATCTCAATAATAATAATAATAACTGCTTTAATTTAGTGTGATCTTACAAAGAACACTTTTGGACAGAAAAGTGTCAGTCTCATTCACTTTAGCATCTGATAAGTGTGGCACACTTAATGGATTATTCCATTAAGTATGAATTAATACCAGACTGACAAATCCAGTAAGCCCATTACTCTAAGGTGTCAGTGTATTGCCAAAATTTGGAAGTTTAAATTACAGTTATTATTACTTGTCAATCCCTAAAAACAGGGACTGAACCTCCAAGAAGGCAGTGGAATCTGAGTAAACATATAAATACCCTTTAGGGTAGGTAGTAGATGGAACAGTACAATGATTTTTACTGGTAATGTTGCGATATGATATGGGCAAGATGAAGCCAAGTCATTTACTGGGAAAGAAGCAATTTACTGCACTGCTTCTCCAGCTTTTACTTCTGTTACTGAAAGCCTTTGGAAGTCTTGCCATCAGTGTTAATGCTTATATTTACAAAGGCTACTGCTACTGTGGAAGGGCACTATGTTCCTTTGCTTCGATTTGTCTTCTCTTTCTTGGCTGCTACTTACGTATACAGTGCTCATTGTTTCCATGCAAACCCAGTAACATTATAGTCTAGTGTGCTGTCTTTCAAACCCAAAAACATTGCAGTCTACTGTAATGTCTATCTGCACAAACCCCAGACACTTCATAACAAGAAGAAAGAAGTGTTACTAGAAGTAGATGGGGGTCAATGCCTCTGGTTACCTCTGGTTCTCCAGCAGAAAACTGGATAACTTGACTGTGTCTGTAGGCCTGGTTTCAAATCAGAATTTTCCCAAACTCAGTTTTGCCTTTTTTTTTTTTTATTTCACTAATTTTTTGTTTCACTGCCAGCTAGAACACTATATCACTTGGGAAGGCTGGGGCATAATTGAATGGTGGTTAATAAAGAATTGGGGGTTTATCCAGGCTTAAGGAAGGGGTTTTGCCCACCTGAAATCAGATGTTTTTAAAATAATTCTTGGATGGTCTGCCCTTCAAAATACCAAAGTGATAAACTCTAGTATGGTGATGGTATTTTTTATACAGTTAAAACAATTCTGTTTACACACAAAATGCAAGGTAGTGAAGCATCGTAAAAATATTTTGATAAAGTTAGTGCTCTTGTGTATTACCGCATCAAAGACGTCTCTTGCATTGCGGAATGCCTGCATTGAAAAATAATATATTAGTAAAAGTAAACTTAAAAGGTATATTATTCAATTCATACTTTATCTATAACCGAGTTACAGTGGTGACATAAGGATACAACAATTTGTCAAATAGACCTATTTTACTATAGTTTCTTTATTTTCATTATATGAAAGATTAAAGTATTTTATATCACAAAATGCATTTTAAGACTAGTAAATTGAAACTTAGCAAATGATGTAAAGCTCCAACACTGAAAATGCCCCATGTATAACTATAGTAACCACTGTTCCTTCCTATTACTGGTGAAGTTTCTTAATACAGTAGCATTTTCATGAAATACCCTGGAAAATTTCATGTTTCAGTACTTTAAATATAAGACAATGAAAAAATTTAAGAAAAGCATTAAAATTTTTTGTAATAAAATTTATTATTGTAGTACACTCCCTGAACACCTGAATTCGCCCTTAATCCCACTAGCCCGAACAACTCTCAATTACCAATCCCACTATTGGGAATTTTAACAGCCAGCATTACCAACGCTCCAGGTAAAATCGTCACTTGAGCTACCATAACAAAGTTGGCAACACTGACACAGGTGTGCCAACACTCCCACTTTCGTCAAATGCTTTTTGTTTGTGCTGCTGGAAGGTTGTTTCCTTCTGCAGTGCGAGGTTTTAATGCTATTACCGGACTTCTCTTTGTATTTTGGACTTCTCGTGAAGACCTGGATTGTATCTACCAGTTTTTTCTCCTGGATTTTCTAGATATCTTCGATGTGGAACGTCTTTGGGAATTGGACTTGCTGGTTCCCAGTCTCGATTGGTCATCATGGACTCTTTCACCTTCTATTACCGCGCCTTCAGCTTCGACATTGACCTCAACTGCCCCTACGACTGTGGATGCTGGAGCTGATCGCTTCTTCCTGCCAGAGACGGATGAGTACCTTGAGATACAATATACATTCTGTCAGGTATGTAGGAAGGTTAAATGTGATGTGATGTGCAGACTCATTGCGATGAATGTTCCAATTGGAAGGCACAAGAGATAGAGGATTATATTCGTCATCGCAAGTCTTTGGCTAGTAAGGGTGGCAAACATTGGTCAGATTCTCGTTGTCTCAAGTGTCTCAGGCTTCTGCTACAGATCAGTTGATGGATTTAGCGAGTTCAGAGGTAGTCAAACAGATAGAGGATACGACTGCAAGTAGTATGGAAAATTTAATAGCTAGTCTTCTTCAACATTTCTCAGATAGGGATAGTAGTAGTGTTAGGATGTCTAATCCTTCTTCCTTTTCAGCTCCCCTACCTGTTCCAGAACCACCCCTAACGGGTGCTGAGGGTAATGGCAGAATCACAAGCCTCCGAGTGGGTAGGGTTTGCCGGCCCCCTCAGCGCAAAGCAGGCAGTGAAGGATCTCCCCTCAACCCCCTTGTAGTATTGATAGATTTAATGTTGATAATGTTAGTAAGGATCAAGTTCTAGGTGTGATAAAGGAGGATAGGTCTGGGTTAGGTAGTGAGGAGAAGGTATTAAGGGTACAGAGTCGTTCTCCTGGACAGGTTCCGGTTTCGGGTTCGAGTGGTTTTTGTGCTATGGCAAGAGTTTTGCCTTCATTGCTTCTTTTCGGTCTGGCTTAGTCTCAGGTCAGTGTTTCAGTTCCGGTGGTGCAGAATCCTTCTGTCCTACGTCCTAACTCACTTCTGACTGTTTCTGAATCTTCTACTGTAGTTTCCCCCTTCTCTGTATTTTTCTACTCCTCCATCTAGCAAGGCGGATTCTGGTGTGTCCTTTTGGTTTCTAAAAGTAGTTTGCGGGACCTGCAATTGGATGTGGCGGAAATAAGGCAGATTTGCTGGGTCTTTCAATGGGTACAGATCTATGATGAGAGGTTATTTTTTGAATGGTTTCTCTAACATTAGAGAATATGTGACACAGTAGTGCCCAGAACTCATGTTGGATATGTTTCAGGATTACAGTATCGAGGGGGGCCGGATTCGGTGTACCTTCTGTCCTTTCGTTCTAAGTTTTCTTCTGGGTTATCTGTCGCTTCATCTCTGGCTCCCACATTCTCTGTTACTCTTTTTTCAGTCTCCTCTTCTTCTGCTCCGGTCTTTCCTGTGGCTTCCGCATCTTCCGTTTTTCCCTCCTTCAACTCTTGGCTCTTCCTCTTCTCAGGAATCCTTTTTTATGTGTCTGCTATCCCTCTGCCTTCTGCTTTTCCTTCCTCAGTATAGTCGGGTTATCTGTCGTTTCATCTCCTGTTCCCACATTCTCTGCTGCTCCTTTTTTCACTCTTCTCTTCAGCCTCCTCTTCCTCTGCTCCGGTCTTTCTTGCAGTTTCTGTGTTGTCCGTTTTCCTTCCTTCTTCGACTTTGGCTTTCCTCCTCTCAGGTAACTTTTTTTATGAGTCTGCTATTCCTCTGCCTCCCGCCTTTCCTTCCTCAGTACAGTCTTCTCCGGTAGGAGGAGCTTCCGGACAGGTGAAAATACAGTTTCGGCAGAATTTGGCCACAGGGGTTTCATGTTCCATCCCTTCGGGTAGCCACAACCCCTTGCTTCCGCTTCAAGCGGCTGTTCGTAGAGCTCCTTACGGAAGTTGCGATGTCCCTACCCATGCGAAAGTTCTTCTCAGACGACCGCATTCTCACCATTATCATCCAAACCTTCGCATGCTGTACCTAGTTGCAGGGTGACTGTAGAGAGAGCCGCTAGACAGTCCGGGCTCCCTAAAGCTGTGGCTAGACAGCTTTCTTTTAGCTTAAGAAAGTCAACCCGTAAGCCTTACCAGGTTCAGCTAGACAAGGCATAGAAGTTAGTGTTGTAAGGAAGGTCATTCCATCTCTAGACCTTCCATAGCCAAAATAGCTGATTTTCTTTTATTCCTTTGGAAAGTCTAGGGTCTTTCGTATTCGGCTATCGCTGACTACCGATCAACGATTAGCGGCACAATTAGTTTCCACCTTCCTGAAATCTCTAGTAGTAAGATAATCGATAATTGATGATTTATTACGTTCTTTTAAGACTGAACGTCCTGTCTTGCCGACTCGGGCCCCTCCGTGGGACTTGTCGGAAGTACTTCAATATTTTTCTTGCGTTCCCCTGCCTTTGAACTCTATGAAGCTATAACATTAAGACAGTGACTAAGAAGCTGCTTTTTCTTATGGCTTTAGCTTCAGCTAGAGGGTTGGGCGAGCTTCAGGCAGTTATTAGGTTGGGTTCCTATGCGAGAAATGATACGTATTTGTCTGTCTTCCAGAATTTGTGGTGAAGACAGAGTCGGAGGTTCAAACTCTGCCTCATTCATTTAAAGTTCTTTATCTGCAAGTGTTCTTTACCAGTGATCCAGCAGAGATATCTTTATGTCCGGTATGAGCATTAAAGTCTATTTATCAAAGGTTGAGAAACTCCGTCCGCTTCTGGCGTACACCTCTTGTCTCTCCGTGGAATCCTTCCCGTCCGCTGTCAAAGAATGCGTTTAGTTACTTTCGGAGGGAGGTGATTTCCCAGGGTTCTCAGGGTTCTTCTTCGTCGTCTTCAGCTCTGCATTTCCCCGACCGCACAGTATTCTGAGTATGTCCACTTCATCTTCCTTTTTAATTAATTATTCAGGGCCTTCTATTCTGGAGGCAGCTACTTGGAAGTCCGTCTCAGTGTTTACTTCTTACTTAAGAGACGTTCGATTTGCCTCATAGCGTGTAGCGGCGAAGTCTACTATCTAAGGTGCGTTCATTTAGCTGAGGTGGCATTCGCTTAGTGTGGAGGTTCGGAGGGTTATTCTCTTAGTCCATGCGTAGCGGCAGTCTATTATCTAGGGTGCGTTCATATAGCTGAGGTGGTATTTGCTTAGTGTGGAGGTTCGGAGGGTTACTCTCTTAGTCCACATGTAGTGGCGAAGTCTGTTATCTAGGGTGCGTTCATTTAGCTGAGGGGGTATTCACTTAGTGAGGAGATTCTTAGTTAACCAGATAGAGGAATTCCTTCTAGTCTTTAGAATTCTTAGGCAACAGTGATAGTATAATCACATGAACTTAGGTTTAGTATGTTTTAAGTATCTTAGTCTTTGAGAGTTTCCCTACAAGAGTCCAATGGGATGCTCTAGTAGGCTAGGCTCTTTCACCGGCGCTGAGATACTTCTTCGCTTGTCAGTCGTCAGGCCTTATCTGCACCTGGATGGCGGAGGGTCAGCGGCTCGGCACACTGCTTCATTGCCTTTCATACCTGAGAGGCTCTGAATAGCCACATGGGAGGTTCATCGTACTCCTCCATACATGAGAGGTTCTGAAGAACCACAAGGGAGGTCGATGGACCGAGACAGTACGGACCTGATGGGCGATCAAAGTACTCTCCAGCATGTCTCATCACCAAAAGCACCGATTGATAAGGTGAGTGTATAACTAAATAGATATCCTATGCAGAGCAGATCGGTGAGCTGCCATCTCTGCAGCTGTAAAAAGAGGTGTGCCGCAAACTTAGATGGTCCTCCCGGAGGGCCAGCGGCTCTGCACTCTGCCTCATTCTCCTTCATACATGAGAGGTTCTGAAGAGCCACATAGGAGGTCGACGGACCAAGAGTACTGACCTGACTGTCGATCAAAGTACTCTCCAACAAGTCTCTTCACTGAAAGCATTGATTGATATGGTGAGTGTATGACTAAACAGATATTTTATGCAGAGCAGATTGGTGAGCTACCATCTCTGTGGTTGTCAAAAGGCATGCAATAGAATTGATCCCTCCTCCTCTAAATGTTGTTAATCGGGTGAATTCAGGTGTTCAGGGAGTGTATTGCAATATGAAGTTTTCATAATAAAATTAATATTGTAATACTTACCTGAATGACTCCCACCCTGCCTTCCCCACATCAATTTTGACCTTGAATAAAGCAATTGACGAAAGTGGGAGTGTCGTCGCACACCTGTGTCAGCGTTGCCAACCGTTTGTTATGGTAGCTCAAGTGACAAGATTTTACCTTCAGCGTTGGTAACGCTCGCTGTTAAAATTCCCAATAGTGGGACTGGTAACTGAGAGTTGTTCAGGCTAGTGGGATTAAGGGTGAATTCAGGTTTTCAGGTATTACAATATTAGTTTTATTATGAAAACTTCATATTTGGATACTTACCTACTGTTAAAGTTAGCTCATATCTCCTCATCTATACACGCAGAGATACAGTATAAGCTAACTTTAGCAGTAGGTAAGATTCATCCCAAATAATCAATACTCTTCTACCTCTTTTTTTTTTTTTTTTTTTTTATTATACTTCCTCCAACATGTTAAGTCAAAACCTAAATACCCGTCATAGTTCTATTTAAAACATTTTAAAGTGAGATAGGATAGAAACTATCTGCAGATTATTTTCCTCTAACAGGTAGCACCACAGATAGTGTTAGCTTTCCATCAGGAGTCTGATATAGCTTCAAACAGCCAGGAACCATGGGGATAAGTATCTGAGGTAGCCTGTTTGAGCTTCAGCCATTAAAACTTAAATTTAGCTCAATTCTAACAGCTTAACTGTAAGCACAAGGAATACCTAATTTATCTATGAGCTGATATGAAGACATTACACTTTTAGGTTCACAATAAATATAGAGAGAAGAATTTTCTAAAAATTATGACACATTCGGCACCAAAATGACACACTTTTGTGGAACTCAGAAGTTCAATTTTTGATACTTGATTCATTGGCTCTATGGAAAAGTAAATGAACAAGTATAAGACTGATTTGAGAAAATCCATTTGAAACATCAGAACCTGATTTTATCTACATAAATAAATATGGGTGATAGTCAATAAGATATAGAGTGAAGTATACGGAGGTAGTTTTTAGTAGTGGGAAAATAATTTCACTGCCATGAAAGCAGTTACCTCTTTGAGCTGAGCTTCCTTAATGAGGTATGCCATTACTCTTCAGACAACAATCTTTTGACAATACTTTCCTAGATAAGTCAGTAAATAATTTACTGATTTCAGTGAGGTGCCCAAGGAATTTATTACATCTAACATGATTCTTCTGGAGAGACCCAGTGGACGAAGTACATCTCATATTTACAGTTTCTCATTCTTTGTGAGGATGCAATAGTACAGAGATCCCAATTCTATCCAAAGGGCCTTACTTATTTCAATTATTCTACTTATCAAGGGAGGGAGGGAAGGTGCAAGATTTTCCAGATCAGGACATTCAAAAGGAGCTGATACATTGATGGTTTTCTTGGATCATCTTAAAGATGTCAATCAAGTTCCATGATACAACTCTGAAATAGAACTCACCCATAAAACTAACATTAAATAGTGAATGAGCTAAGCTTGTGTGTAAGTCTTGACTGTGGATATACACTGGTCAGTAGCAAAGAAAGTATTACCAATTAAAAAAAATTATCTTTAAAATGGCACTCAACAATATACTAATTCTGTGGCCCGTCTTCCAGTGAATATGGCTGCTGTCCTAAAAAAATAGCAGTGAAAATAATTCTTTTATTTATTATCTTGCTTGGGACCTACTTCTGAGCAAAATTATCTACCAGGAAGCCAAAAATGTGAGCATAATCTTTACATCCCTTTACTACCACGTATCACCTGGAAAATAGTTTTATGCATGTCGTCTGTCTGAAGGGACTATGAATGGGAGCAGGTGACCTGCTGTTAATTGCTTTCCACTGCAAAATGTCTTCATCAGTAAAATGCTCTCTTTGTGAAGGACTGTTTTCTGAAGGCATGACTTATGGCATTAGAAATTTATGAGAACAGTAAGAGACTATTGCATTACATGGAAAGATGGAAAATTTTTCAGCTAAAAGGACTGAAAAGTGTGACAGTGATGAAAAATGAAGATAACTGTACTCTGAAGAGAGAAGTGCTGAATCTCTCCAGGACCTACACTGTTTCTTGAAATGTTCAATACCAGCTTCTTAAATTATTCATGACTACTGTGAGTGAAGATGTTTCAGATGAGTTGGAAAAGCCTGTAAACTTGATGTGAAAATCAACATTCCATGCACCTTTGCATAAACATAAATTTGCTTCAAGACAGCAAACCCCAATAATATTAGTATATATATATATATACTGTATTTTTTATGAATGCAAATAAGAAGTAAAGAAAGAAATTGAACAAATTTTAACTAAAATAAAATAAAGGTAAGTGATGTATAATTCACTCTCTGAAGAAATAACTTATAGTGGGTCATATAAAAAATGGAAGTGGCTAACAATACTCGCTCTCAAAAGAAAAAAATGTAGTGATTACTAATCATTCTTCATGATAAAAATCAATGATAATGATGTGATGCAAAGTGACACACCCAAGCACAATGCTGGGCTATGATTTCTCCAATGCATTGGAGAGGTTGTCACCTTAAGGTAAATTTAATGAAATTGAACAAAGTTCTTCCAGGATGCCAGTTGCAGATAGCAAAAATGGAAATAATTTTGGAAAATTCCAGGGCACAAAGTGTAATGATAAGAAAGACGAATGGCTGAAAATAGTACATGGACCTAGACAAATGACTGTTGACAATGATGTCACAGTTGTCCAAGACTGATAAATATCCGCCATCAGATTAAATCTTGAATGACTTTGAATCCCATTACCAACTACCTAACTGCCTTGTTAAGCTTACAATACTGAAAAAAAGGCAGGTACAAAAAAGTTTCATATGCACCTTACATAACTGGCTTCATTTAATACTACTGGTATATAAGAAACAGAAAAAGTTAGTATTTGTTATCCAGCATTGTATTGTTCACCTCAATATTTTAGGTTTTCAGTGGTTTTTAAAATGTTGAATCCTACATCTTTAAGAGGGTAAACAAACTAAAGGACCTTCAAAATGAAAAGCAAGATAATTTTCCTTGCGATGTTAGGCAATGTAGGGGCATGAAAAATTATATTCCTACATCTCATGGGCTAAAATGGTTAAAAAAAATTTAGTTGTTATGAAGAACCCATTAAAATAAATAGCCTTATTCTGTGCAGAAAGCACCTAGATGCACCAACTCTAGAGAACTGAAAGTAAAAACTCCTGTGCAAGAGCCAGCATCACTACTCATTCTTCCGTGTATCATTACTCATTCTTCTATGTACCTCAAAAGCTGTGGACATGCAGACTGGTCTTCCCAGGGCCAATGGGTTGCATTCACTGAATTTATCCCTTGCCATTCATAGTCATATTTTTCATCTTTCACTCATTTATGTGAAACTTTATTTACTTTTAACATTATGCCCACTATTTAGTGAGTTATTTACCTCTTTTCACTATTCAAATCTCCAATACCTAGCCTCTTGGTAGATGCAAGTGAAGTACCTCTGGATTCTTATCAGCAGTCATTGCTGGTTACATATTAGCACAGAATTCAAGGAACTCCAAAAATGCTAAAATAGAAAGTTCTTCGTAGAAATTTTTTTTACATTAAACAATCAAAGAAAAATATTAATAAGCATGTGTGCTGGTACTGTGAGGAATAGTGCACTGGGATAGACATGACCTGCAAGAGGCTGAGTCCCATATGGTCAATTTTAGACCATGTGGCATAAATACTGAGTGTACTAATCTCCTAGTACTATATAGTTATAATACTGACTTATAAAATTACTAAAACATCATCATCCCTTGAAAATACAATTGGTAAATGTTTAATGATCTCAAAACTTCTAAGCCTCTCAGTGTGTACACTTATAATAGCTGCCTATTACATTTTAAAGATGTTAATTTCTACCACATAATAGCATTCAAAGAGCAAGAGAGAGGAGGAAGGTTTCAGCTTTAAAATGACAATTTTATGATAAAATATAGTTTTATATTAACTTATCAAGTAATTACATAGATAGCTATTAGTTTTAACTTGCACAGCAGCTAAAATTTTGAAACTCGCGGTAGCTCTACTTTCGATTTGGGTAGGTGACTAGCCCTCTTTCAGGGAAAGAGAAGAACAGCTCAGCATAGGACTCAGTGTTTGTGCCCTTCTGCCCATATGAGGGGAGGAGGGAGGGCTCTGATCATGTAATTACTTGGTAAGTATATGTAAAATTTTATTTTATCATAAAAATGCCATTTTTATATAAGTAACTTAACAATCCAACACTGACAGGAGGTGGGATGCATGGACATATCTACTCCAAAACAGTAATGGTAATGAATTTGAGAATAGAAAAAATATTGCTAGCATTGATATAATGCTTGTTGTTCCTTACCTGGTAAGAGAGCTACTGCAGGAAGATGCTGCCTCTGGGTGGTGCTCATCTTATCCTGTAGTGGCGTGGTGGTATAGCCATGAAGCGCCTACTACTTCAGTGGGAACTTTGCAGGAAGGACATTTCCAATGGCTAGCAAAGTATCCAATGTTGCCCCTGCCCGGGCGCAGTACCACAAATAAAAACAACCAGAGAAAACAATGCTGTCATCTACACCACATAAATAAAAACCACCACCCATCCGCTAAAAAACTGGAGGGCACTCCAGGTATACAGTACCCCCCGGCTCCCCTAGAACTCAACACTGTCACGGCAAAGAGAAAAAAGAATGGAAGGGATGCTTCCTAGGCTTCTTCCCCCAAAACCATGCCTGCACTGACAACGGACCCAGGGTACTGCAATTTTCATACACGGTTTCCACTTCCTGCAAGTAATGGGTTGCAAAAATTGACTTGCACCTCCAGTAAGTTGCTGGAAGAATGGAGGTGAGAGACAAGTTGTGTTTAAAAGCTAACGAAGTAGCAACTGCTCTAACTTTAACTGAGGGTAAGATATCCTCCCCAATCAGAGAATGTGCTCCTGAGATAAGGTCTCTGAGAAAAAATGCCAGGGCATTCTTAGACAGTGGATGAGAAGGGTTTCTCACTGAGCACCATGGGTTACTCGCCAGTCCATGGATTTTCTCAGTTCTGTGCAATTAATACCTTAATGCCCTCACAAGACAAAGCGCTCTCTCTTCCTCTTCTGGTTCCAAAATCTCCACCAGATTCTTAATAATAAACAAACGTGGCCAGGGGTTAGATGGAGTCTCATCCTTGGCTAAAAATCCCAGGGTAAAAGAACAGACTGTGTCCCCTTGGAAGCAACCAATCCTCTTATCAATTGTGTGTAGTTCACCAACACACTTAGTGGTTGCCAAAGCCACAAGAAAAACGATCTTTCTGGTGAGATCCCTTAGTGAAATCGAACGAAGGGGCTCAAAATGGGGACTAGACAGCCATTTGAGAACCACATCCAGGTTCCAAGAGACTACTCCTATCTGCTTGGCTGTGTCGAATGACTTAATGAGGTCGGTTAGATCCTGGTTCGAGGATAGATCTGTTCCCCTATGTTGAAAAACAGAGCCCAACATGGCCCTATAACCTCTAATAGTGGAGGAGGATAGACCTATAGAAGACCTTAAATACTGCAGAAAATCTGCTATCTCTGCTATAGATGTCTGAGAAGACTAGATGTTGTCTTCTGCACCAAGTACAGAAGACTGTCCACTTGGCTTGGTAGACTTTGCTAGAGGATTGATATCTACATCTAGCAACAGCCTCTGCAGCTGATCTTGAAAAGCCCTTCACTCCAATGAGCTTCCTGACAGTATGTATCCTGTCAGGGCCAGAGTGGGGCTGTCTGAGTAAACTTGGCTTTTGAGGGAGCAGCCTCGGAAAATCCACCTAAGTCCGAGAAGATCCGGCAACCACTCCTTCGAGGGCCAAAACGGGGGTGTAAAGTCATGTTTTGGTGGGTCCAAAACACATCTATGACTTCCCTCACCATGTTGAATGGCGGAAAAGCATAAAGATCCTTGTTCAACCAGTCTTGTAGCATGGCGTCCGTCGCCCATGCTGGAGGACCGGGGTTGGCAAACAGAACATCGGAAGACGATGATTCATAGAGGTTGCAAATAGGTCCAAGATTGGCTTTCCCCACAGCTTCCACACATCTAAGCAGACTAGAGGGTCTAGGGTCCATTCTGTGGGGAGAACCTGTCTTTGAAGGCTCAGCTCGCCTGCCAATACATTAAGTTTTCCCTGAATGAAATATGTCAGGATTCTAGTCTGCTCAGAGGAGAAGGGCCCTTGCTGCCTCGCAGAGGGAGAAAGTGAGTCCTGCCTTGTTTCCTGATATAAGACAGGGCAGTGGTATTGTCCATGTTTACTATCACTGTCTTGTTGTGAGGTTCCGACGTGAAGAACTGTAGCCGCAAATGGATCGCCTTTAATTCTTTGACATTGATATGCCAACTTCTTTGTTCCAGGGACCATGTCCCAGAAACTTCCTTGTTCCCCAGAAGAGCTCCCCAACCTAGGTCTCATGCATCTGAGTAGAAGTCTAGGTCGGGGCTTAGAGGGAGGAAAGATTTCCCTTCTAACAGCTTGCCTTTGGAATTCCACCATTGCAAATCTTTCCCAGCTGGCCCTCAGGAAGAAAGAAGAAATCTCATATGCAGTCTGCCCAGACAGACGAACTGTTCTATGGAGGCTAGAGTCCCTAGAAGACTCGTCCACTTGTTGGCTGAGCAGTTTTGGAGAGAAATTCGTTGACTGTTCTCAGGCAGGATTCTACTCTCTTAGGGAAACCCAAAAACTCTGAGTCTATCATCATTCCCAAATATAGAATCTCCTGTGTCGGAGTCAGCTGGGACTTCTGCGTATTGATCAGTAAGCCCAAGTCTTGGGCTAGGAGAAGGGTCTTCCGAAGGTCCACCGTACACTTCTCCTCTGACTGAGATCGAAGGAGCCAATCGTCCAGATAAAGGGAGATGTTGATCCCCATAAGATGGAGCCACTTTGCAAGAGGGGCAAGAACCCAAGTGAAGACTTGAGGAGCCGTAGAGAGGCCGAAGCACAGAGCTCGAAGCTGATAAACTCTGTTTCAGAACACGAACCTGAGGTACTTCCTGGAGCCTGGATTAATGGGGACGTAGAAGTATGTGTCCTGCACACTGAAGGAGATCATCCCTGGCGAATGGATGATAGGACAGTCCATTTCTTTTTCATCCTGAATTTCGTCTTTTGGACAAAGAAATTCAGGGCGCCGACGTCAAAGATGGGACTCCAGCCTCCTGATGACTTGGGGACTACAAAAAGACAGTTGTAGAACCCCTAAGAACTGACGTCTTCTACCACCTTTATTGCTCTCTTCCTGAGGAGGGATGAAACTCCTTGGGAGAGGGCTGAAAACCTCTCCGAGCCTACTGAGTAGGCAGTCAATGTGATGGACGCATTGACTGGGGGGTGGTTTCTCCCTGAATGGGATGGAGTAGCCCTCCCTCAGGGGTTCCATGATCAAACATTCTATTCCCTTCACTTCCCATCTTTCCTAAAAATGAAGGAGTCTGGCTCCTACTGGAGTACAGAGGACAGAGTCCTCACTTCTGTGAGGAAGGCTTGGAGGAGGACTTCTTAATGGCACGAGACGAGAAGCAGACGTTTGAACAAGGTCTGGAGTAGGCATCTAGTCAAGTGGGCCAAGAGGTCCTGCGCTGACCTCTTTTGAAGGTCTGATGTGATTTCTTGAACTGTAGATTGAGGAACTGGGTGTTGACAGTCTAGTGGGGAGAAGAGGAGCGCCGACTTCAGCGAAGTAACTCCCTTGGTGGTGTACGAACACCAAAGCTCTCTCTTCTTGAGCACCCCCATGACAAAGAACTCCTGTGAGCCGTCTCTAATGCCCTTATCAGTACAAGAAAGGACATGAAGCCAGTTCGCGGCACAACCTTCAGGTAAATCAGCACAGTCCTTAATCTTATGTGCAGGGGCTCCCACAGACAAGTCCAAGAAACTCAGGACTTCAAAATCTTTAAAAAGATTAGTGGGGAGATGGTCAAGTTCTGTTGTGGAGAATATCACTATGGCTGAAGAAGAAGCCGACCTTCGGGATGAATCAATCAGACTCCCAAGGAAGGAGCTTCCCCCCTGGTGTATAAGTACCTCCTTCAAGACAGCCTGGAAGGAGGCCTTCCCCTGCTCTCTCTTCTCAGAGAGTCAACACTCAACTTCAGTCAAGGCTTTCCTCGCTGAGGAAGAAAGTACCACCTTAGGAAATCCTTTGGAGTCTATAGGCTGGTTGCTCATTAAAAAAGCTGAAGCTGGTGAAGCCGGTTCCGTTGGTGATACGAAATCAGAAAATTAACTAGTAAAAATCTTAGCAAGGCCGCATAAGCCGAAGGAGGAGTGTCCTGGTCTACTTCCTCTTCCACATCTGATGACACCAGGGACAAAGACAAGTCTGCTGGAGGTTGAGCTGTCAATGGAGTCTTCTTGAGCAAGAACTTGAAGCTGAATGGGGGCCAACGATGGGTCAATAACTGCGGGTGCCTGAGTATCTGAGACAAGTGTCTGACGAAGAGGCGGCAGTTGTATGGAGGCTGGTGCTGCAAATACTGGATCTGGCACCGAACGCTCAAAAGCTGAGACTGGACAGTCAGGCACTAATGGGAGCTTGGATGCTCTCGGGCACTCAAGACACTAAAGGGAGCTCGGGAGCTGCGGGGCGCTCAAAACGACGACAGATTCTTGGATGAAGAGAAACGTTTACGAGAGTAAGAAGCAGAACGCTTGGGAGCCAAATATTGGCTCTCTACCTCTGAGCGCTCTGAGGGAAAACATTCTGGACTGTCCCAGTAACTGCAAGACAGATGAGGGCCACAAGCAGGTTCTCTGAACCTTTTGCTGGGCACTGGAGGAGAGCATGATACATCTACTGCATGCCTTTTCAGTGGCTGTGATTCATCCTTAAACACCACTGGCACCTGAAACACTAGAAGAAAGACAATGCACTTCCATAGAGACACCTCTCCAATGACTCTCTGTCATAACCTAAGATGCAACAACAGGTCTGACTGAAGGGGCAACTACCTGTGGGCAGATTTCATTGACCTCCCCTGGGCTACCAGTATGACTCCCCCAAGGTTTAGGGGAGTATGACTGACTTCTGCCTAGGACAATCGGCGGGACGCGCAGCCACCTCCTCCACTGCCACTTCGCTTGCATTGTTATCACTTATCTTGTCCATTAGGACTCTCACTGAAGACCCCAACTGGGCCATAGTACTCACTATCAAATTGAATTTCTGATCAAATCTTGACTTGAGGCAGGCAATGGGATCGGGTTCGAAAGTGTGAGAGCCAGGTAAAGAAGAAGGTGGTATGGTCTGAGGACTGGGAATGGGAGACACAATAGACATAGGCTCAGAAACAGGAGGAACAATAATATCATCTGAAGACTTAGTAGAATCCTGGCTATCTAAGGTCTTACTATTATTGGCTCTAGCAGCTGCCTTCCTCTTCCTGTCTCTTTCCAGTTTAGCTAAATGTGACTTTAAATTCTTCCACTTTTTGCTATCCCAGTCTTTACATTCTTCACATGTCAAATCCACTGAACATACCTATCCCTTACAATCTGTGTGAAAGGGTATGCCATAAGAAGCCTTTGTCAAACTTGTATTGCAGCCTTTGCTGCAATACCTAATACCAGGTGAACTTGAGTCGGACATCGTACACAAATCAACTATCAAAAAAGCCTAAATTGTGAAAAAATTGTCTCCAGTAGTGAAAATAAGTAAAAAATCAGTAAAGTCAGTCATAGAGAACCTATCACTGACTAAATATGCCGAAAAGGCTACCAGATGCAAGAATACTTCACTAATTGGGTGAAAAACGTCAACCAGAAAAGCAAAGAATTCCACAATGAGCTGCTGCATACAACTGGTCTACAGTCATAAGCTGGCAGAAACATACTGAAGCTCTTTAATGAGCTGTTCCTCTCTTTCCCCAAAAGTGGGTGGGGCTAGTCACCTACCCAAATCGAAATAGTGCTACCGCAAATTTAAAAATTTAGATGCCGTGCAAGTTGAAACTAATAGCTATGTAATTACAGTATTTGGTAGTTACTTATATAAAATAAATTTTTTCCACCTTAATTTTTCAGGATATGTAGTAAGTTCATGTTATGAAGTCCCTACTTTAAATGGCTTATTCTTGCTACAGGTATCTTAAAATACAATTAAACTTCCTCAATAGAAGGCAGCAAGTACTAGTTATAATCTTCCAAAACCAGCAAACACAATGAATGTATTTCCAGATGAAATATAAAGTGTTACTATCAAATGGGAAATATTCTGCAACAAAGACCTACAATTTATAATTATATATTGGGTATACTGTATAGTGTTATCAAATCTGAGTTTTTATTTTATAACAACAAGATAACATGCAGTAAGATTTATTTCAGACATACCTCTAAATCATCATCTTCATCTATGTCTGATATCTGGCCGTATGCTTTTGTATACAGTTCCAATGCCTTTGCATGAAAAGCCAACTCAGTCTGTAAAAATATACCTCAGTATGATACCATGCCATCTGAAATTGTGTTAGTAATTCAACTTTCTATAGGAATTTAAATGTATTTTTTTTTTGCTACTGCAAAATTTTAGGTCAAATACCATGAATTACTATGAGTCTTAAAGTCTGGATAAAAGAGGGCAAATGAAAGCATAACATTATTTGAAATCTGAAAGACATTTTCAGCAATTTCTAACCTACAATTGTTTCTGTATTAAAATCTGACACTGGGTGAAGTTGCTACAGAAGAACTCAAATATTTCAGATAATGACAGACAAATCAGTAATCAAGTTTCCCATATTGCAATAAAATGTAAAAAAAGACAATCTGAAATCAGTTGAATGTGAAAACGTTACCAGACAGAATGGACTCACACACAGGTACAGAATCAACTTTACACAATAAGCAGGCTGATGAAGCCTGTAATATGATAAGTAGCATTTTGTTGTAAAGAATGGTACTCTTTATGCCGCTGAGCTTATATTGTGCCTTCTCAACTTGGGGTATAAGTTTCTTTGCTTCAGCAGGTAAAGTATATAGCAGCTGTCCAAAATTTATTTATTGTCCCAATGCTTCAGCAGTTTTTGCCACCATGTAAAAGGAGTGTGGCACCTGGGGACATGAATGGAATGTTTATACCAGAAAACAGGTTTGCAAAGAAGCCGGGGGGTGATTTTTGGTTTGCTGGTCATATTCAGGGACCTCTCCTATTAGCTGTAAGTCTATCTGACCAATAGGCGTACTGATTGGTTGGTGCTAGGGGCTTTGCTCATGGCTTGAGGAGGAGGGTGGCACACCTTGTTGTTCTGACAGTGGTTGACAGGAGGGTTTCCTGAGTAATAATGAGAGCGGGTTTCCACCAAAGAATGGCGAGGGCCTCCTCCTAGCAGAGGTGGCAGCGGTCTATTTTGCTGCCAGGGATTGTGGAATGCCTCACGATCTTCTGGCCAGTATTGGAGGGTGTTGCCATGTTCCCTCATGCAGTGTTGGTCTACTGCCCCTACATGGAGATGGATGGTGATCCTCTTAAAGAGGTGAGTCGTGGTCATAATAATGCGAGAATGATGGCATCCATTCTCAGGGCACAGTATATGGTAGGCCACTCCTCTCTTCACGGGATCGCTGCTGAAGGAGCGGCTGTTCTTCACAAGATACTGGGCATTACAAGACTGTATGGTCGGCTGCTGTCTCTACTTTGGCAGGGGTTACATGAGCCTGAATTATGTTCTTCAAGGCTGCCTTGTCCTTCTTATACTCTGTATTCGTATATCCCCTGTAAAATGATTTTATGGTCCTTGCACCCTCCTGGGGGGGGAGATGGCACCCTTGCAACTTTTTGGTGGCCATATATTGGCTGTTCTGTATTGTATACAAGAAATACTAAACTTGTAACATAATTACTGTAAATTTTTATATTGAATATTAAAATTTTTTTTGTACCATTTTTGTGTCGTAATGAAAACATTATGACACGTGATAGAGTATAATGGCCTCCGATGGTAGCCTAGCCTTAAGGCTACACACTAAGGCAATTGTTTTTTATGTAACCATACCCTCGTGAATTAAATAATCCAGATTAGGCAGTATCCTAGATTAGAGTAAGTGATAACCTGGCTATAAGATTATACATTACTGGGTTACTACTTTATATAATAGACCAAATAACCTAGGACTGAATACAAACAAGGGAGGTGGTCAGCCTGAGCTAGACAAAAAATAGGTGCTTGTACTTCAAATTTCATGAACTGAACTTAATTTGTTATAAGAGTGCTGTCTGAATGAATACTGATGATAGCTTTAAGAGCAATTGTATCAACTCAGTTGCAAATCACTGAGACACAAATGCACCTTGCATACCAAACAAAATGGAAACAGATTTATGTAAAGCTTGATTTGAGATAAGTGCCTGTGATATAAGATTGATTCAGTATTATAAGACTATTGTAACAATTTTTTAACCCTTAAACACCTGTTGGACGTTTTAAACGTCGTCAAAAATTGTCTGTTGAATGCCGAGTGGACATTGCAAACGTCGACTGAAAATGCTTTTTTTAAATATTCGCGGAAAAATAATTATAGGCCTAGTTTGCGGAAGATTTCAAATCACGCGCCTTGGCGGATGCTGGGAGTTCACGGATCCAGGTGTTGTGTTGTTTTTGAGCATCACCCAGACGTGCATGCGCGAATTCCCTCCTACTCACGCCAGATAGCATCAGCGTCGGACCTTGCGGGAGCGATATTTTGACGCAGACGTATTTTGCAGAACTTTGGCGTGTGTTTGCGTATTCGTGCTGCACTAGGACGTTTGTAGATATGTCACAAAGGCGTCAGGACCGTGAAAGGCGCATACTGCCTGTCGGAAGTGAGCGAGTGAGGCGAGTTTTAGACTGGGATGCTGGAGAAGGACACAGCAACCAAAGTGAATTTTAACATTCGGTCAACTTTGACTCGACCGAAATGATCGAAAAACGCATCCGTAAGCCATAATTATTACATTCGAGTAACAATCAATCATTTACCTTCATTTTGCAACAAACGGAAAGTCTCTAGCACAATATTTAGAATTTTTGTGAATTTTTGAAAAAAAAATTTTCCTCCGCTCCGCACTCGCGAACTCCGCTGAAAATCCTGTCATTTCTTGCGTCAGCTTGCCGTAATTTTTTTGCCGTTTCATATTATTCGTTACATAAAGTGTTATACATCAAAATGTGCGCAATTTCATGTAGAATACAACAAAAAATATATCATTCCTTTAGCTCTTCACAGTGTTTTAATATTTACATCGAAATCACGATAACTGACAAAATTTTAACATTCGGTCAACTTTGACTCGACCGAAATGATCGAAAAACGCATCTGTAAGCCATAATTATTACATTCGAGTAACAATCAATCATTTACCTTCATTTTGCAACAAACGGAAAGTCTCTAGCACAATATTTAGAATTTTGGTGAATTTTTGAAAAAAAAAATTTTCCTCCACTCCAAGCGCGCGAGCTCCGCTGAAAATCCTGTCATTTCTTGCGTCAGCTTGCCGTAATTTTTTTCGCCATTTCATATTATTCGTTACATAAAGTGTTATACATCAAAATGTGCGCAATTTCATGTAGAATACAACAAAAAATATATCATTCCTTTAGCTCTTCACAGTTTTTTAATATTTACATCGAAATCACGATAACTGACAAAATTTTAACATTCGGTCAACTTTGATTCGACAGAAATGATCGAAAAACGTATCCGTAAGCCATAATTATTACATTCGAGTAACAATCAATCATTTACCTTCATTTTGCAACAAATGGAAAGTCTCTAGCACATTATTTAGATTTTTGGTGAATTTTTGAAAAAAAAAAAAAAAAAAAAAAAAAAAAAAAAAAAAAATTCCTTCGCTCCGTGCGCGCGTACTCCGCTGAAAATCCTGTCATTTCTTGCGTCAGCTTGCCGTAATTTTTTCGCCATTTCATATTATTCATTACATAAAGTGTTATACATCAAAATGTGCGCAATTTCATGTAGAATACAACAAAAAATATGTCATTCCTTTAGCTCTTCACAGTTTTTTAATATTTTCGCCGAAATCATGATAACTGACAAAATTTTAACGTTCGGTCAACTTTGATTTGACCGAAATGATCGAAAAACGCATCCGTAAGCCATAATTATTACATTCGAGTAACAATCAATCATTTACCTTCATTTTGCAACAAACGGAAAGTCTCTAGCACAATTATTTAGATTTTTGGTGAATTTTTGAAAAAAAAATTTTTCCGCTCCAGCACGCGCATCTCCGCTGAAAATCCTGTCATTTCTTGCGTCAGCTTGCCGTAATTTTTTCGCCATTTCATATTATTCGTTACATAAAGTGTTATACATCAAAATTGTCGAAATTTCATGTAGAATACAACAAAATATATGTCATTCCTTTAGCTCTTCACAATTTTTTAATATTTTCGCCGAAATCACAATAACTGACAAAATTTTAACATTCGGTCAACTTTGACTCGACGGAAATGATCGAAAAACGCATCCGTAAGCCATAATTATTACATTCGAATAACAATCAATCATTTACCTTCATTTTGCAACAAACGGAAAGTCTCTAGCACAATATGTAGATTTTTGGTGAATTTTTGAAAAAATTTTCCTTCGCTCCGCGCGAGCGGACTCCGCTGAAAATCCTGTCATTTCTTGCGTCAGCTTGCCGTAATTTTTTCGCCATTTCATATTATTCATTACATAAAGTGTTATACATTAAAATGTGCGCAATTTCGTGTAGAATACAACAAAAAATATATCATTCCTTTAGCTCTTCACAGTTTTTTATATTTACATCGAAATAACGATAAATAGAAAAAATCAACCTTCGGTCAACTTTAACTCGATCGAAATGGTTCAAAAATGCAATTGTAAGCTAAAAACTTACAGCCTAGTAATATTCAATCAATTTCCTTCATTTTGGCACAATTGGAAAGTCTCTAGCACAATATTTTGATTTTTGGTGAATTTTTGAAAAAACTTTTTTTACGTCCAGGCGTTACAAATTCATGCATCATTTTGTGATAATATTTTCTCTGTGTTGCTTTAATCGTTTTACAATCTGTTATATACCAAAATCATTGCAATTTAGTGTACAATACAACTTAAAAAAATTAACTCATTAGCTTCAACCGTTTTCCTTACAGCGATTTGTATACAATTATATACGAGTTTTTTTTCTTTGTCATATATTCCAATATTTATATATGATAATTATATTTTTTTATTTCTGATGGTTGCATACTAAACTTCAGGCAATGAGAAAAAAGGAGCCAAAATGAACTCTTAATCTTGAAAACTAAGCGCTGTGATTTTTTTGAAAAAACTTTTTTTCCGCTTCGGCGCTACCTCTCGGAGGCCGCCGGCATACGGGAGACGTTTTTGAAAATAGGGCTTCGGCGTTAAAGGGTTAAGATAGGTTTATTGGTCAATGAGATTACCAACTGAAGTATTTTGGCTATTCTGATTAAGAAAATTACCTTTAGAGTAGCATAAGCAAGATGGCCATCATAAATTAAATAATAGGGGACTTATTGATTGTTGTTTAGTTACTGGTTAGGTAGGGGCTGGTTCAGTGAATTATTGTCTACAGGAATTCAGAGTTAACATGTGCTGACTGTACAATTTTGGAAATAAAATTAGCATATAAATCTAGGTTAAATAGTGATTTTATGATTTATTTCCCATGATTGTTAAAATGAACCATTGCTCTTACTCTACACCTTTCAGTTAACACTGTTCTTAAGAGGGAAAAAAAACATGACAACTTGAAAGCAAGACTATCTGCTGTTAACTAGTGTCTGGGTAATGCGCTCAAGTTCATTGAAAGTCTCCAAGAAGAGGAGTGGGAAAGGGCATAGCTAACGTAGGCATTTATGATCTATGTTTTGAATTTATCTGGGCTCTCTCCATTGTGGAGCGACTCCTGCAGGAGCTCTGCATGAAGGAGGTACCTTTTGTTGATCAATGGGGATGACTAAGGACTCAGATCAACAGAGTTGCCATGGGTTCTCCCTTTGGTGTGCTGTTCGCCAGCTTCTACAAGGGAGTTATTGAGCAGCATGTCTTCAGCAGGATCCCAAAGCCTGCCCTGTACTTTACAAGAGCTGGAGACACTTCGTCCTCCACTTCACATGTAAAAGACCAGTTGATGATACCATCCCCTTCATTGACGTCTGTGTTACCAGGATTCCCCATGGCTCTGAGACGAAGGTCTACAGAAAACCAACCGACATCATGCTATGCCTCAACAGCAATGGAGAGTATCCAGATCAATTTAAACGTCAGTCATAAATGCCTACGTTGGCCATGCCCTCTCCCACTGCTCTTCCTGGAGTGTCACCTCTGAAGAACTTGAGCATGTCACCCAGACACTAATTTGCAATGGATATTCTTACCATCAAGTTGCAAGGGTGTCGAAGACCAGTGTCAACAGATGGTATCTGGGGGGACAAGGACTACAAAATTATTCTACAGGGGACAGATATATGCAGAGTATAAGGAGGACGATGCAGCCCTTCAGAATATTGTTTGGGCTCATGTAACCCTTGCCAAAGTAGAGGCAACGGTTGACCTTACAATCTATTACTGTATAAGGAACAGAGGACTGCCCAGTACTTCATGAAGAACAGCCCCTCCATCAGCAGTGATCCCATGAAGAGAAGCAGAGTGTCTACTAAATACTGTGTCCCAAGAATGGATGCCACCATTCTTACACTGGTATGACCACAATTCGCCTCTCTAAGAGGATCGCAGTTCATCTACATAATGTGGTGGTATACCACCTGCAAGAGGGAAGGGAACATGCTAACTCGCCCCCTAAAGGCAGCAGACCATGAAAAATATCACAATCCTCGACGGTGACATGGACCACTGCTGCCTCTGCTTACAAGGAGGCCCTCACCATTCTTTGGTGGAAACCAGCTCTCAGTGTTATTCAGGAAACCCTCCTTCTGCCGACCACTTTCAGGAGAACAGTGAGGCGTGCCTGAGATAATGCTACAGCCACCATCCTCCTCGAGCCGCAAGAAGAGCCCCCTGGCATCAACCAATCAGCGCCCCTGTTGGTCAGCCAAACTTGCAGCCAATAGGAGAGCTCCCTGAATTTGACCAACCAGTCAAACTTTGCCCCACTTCTTTGGAAACCAATTGCTGGGTATAAATAGGACATGCACATAACCTCAGGTGCAATTCACCCCTTTTAGATGTTACTGAGGATTACCAAGTTGTCGGGTTAATAAATGAACTTCGGACAACCGTTTTATAATTTACCTGCTGAAACGAAGAGGCTTATGAGTAAAGTTGAGAAGTCGCAATATAAGTTCAACAGCATACAAGGTGCCATTCTTTTCAACAAAATCTGCCTCACAGAGGTCTTCTTCCAAAATAAGTAAATTACAATATTTTCATTTCAAAACAATTACAAACACTCCTGTTCATGTATACCAGAACAGCACACTGAAAGCTTCAAAACAAAAACCTCCACTTTTTGAACTATGCCTGGAAACAAGAGCCCATCACTCCTACAAATCTGAGTGATGGAAACATCAACTGAAGACCAGTTACAAGCACAGGTCTCTCCTGAAATAATAACATTTCTTTCAACCACTTGGCTGACGTACAGGAAACAAGTATTCCTTGAGTTACTTACATAGCCTTTCCTTTGAGGCATTAAAGGCCTCTCACAAATTATGGCAAATATAAGATTTATATATATGAAAAACAGAATCTCTTATGATGGAATTTTTATATCACTTACAAAGAATGCATAATGGTTAGACAGTGACAACAAAATGAGTACAAGCCATAATTGCACCTGAGAAAGTCCTTACCTATATTTAGGCATGACAGTTACAGATGGCTTTTGACTTTCCTAGTAAATAGGGTATAAACAGTCATTACAGAAGGCAGCCAACTTTTCTAGCAAAGGGTGGTTAGCTGCTTACAGAAAAGCACATCTTTAAGCGGCAGTTGTTCTTCATAACAGTGAAACTATCGTTCTACCAGTAGAGTTGTAACACCAGCCTCTGATTAATTCTGTGAGTGCAAATGATGAAGTTAAGGTATAACAAATAATTCACCTGATAATATATAAAAGGAGGTAGAAAAACATAAGTTGATTCTAAAAACCACTTATTATTTATACTCCAGAACTCCTCTTTACAGGGGAGGCTGAGATGCTGAATTCCCGAGTGCATGTGTTTGCATATGCAAGTAGGATTATTGAGCAATTAGGGACTGTAATGAGTTATGGTATGAGTCTGGTAGTACCCAAGTTTGTACATAATAAGGTAAAAGACTTATGGTAAGTAAAGCAAGATGCTCGTATCGTCTGGTAAGTGTCTCTCAGATTTGAAAAGGAAGTATGTTTACCATCAACATTAGACATAGTAGCCAATAACTCTGGAGCTCTGTGTTTCCTGATAATGCCATGAACGAGAGATACAAACGGGTTATGGTGAGGTGGAAGATGTCTAGTTCCAAACTTCTTCCCAACAGGTAAAACATGTCCTGCTATAATTAAACAAGTCCAACCCTTTATGAGAAATGTCTTTCAAATAAAGGTAGCATGAGTAGTCTGACATTGCAAAATATCTTTTATGTAGTTGAATATAAGATCATTCCAAACTGTCTAAGAGTGAGTGCATGCAACTTTCTGGACCTGCACTCTTACCTGTTCTTTTTTACCTGTTCCATTTTTCCATCAGTCACATCACTGTAACTCTCAAAATCACTTGCCTTAGCCAGTCAGAGACCATGTTCTTCATGACTTGCTTCTTCTTTAGGGCTGTGACCAGGAGCATTCTGAAGATGTTGTTTCTGAAGTCTGATCCTAAAGCAGATAAAGCCTGATATCCCTCACAAGACAGAGCTAGATGTCCTCTTCTTTGTTTAGGTATAGAAGGCAAGAAAGGAATCATGAAGGGTTTTGCTGAAGAGTCCAGGCTACAAAACTGCTGACAAAATGTCCTACAGATGCCAAAAATGCCTTGCAGATCTTGAGGTCAGCAATCACTCCAACGGTAGGACCTTGTTTCCTGTGCAAAAACTGCCAACTATCCCTTTGTGCCTTCTTGAGATGAACCTTGGCACCATGCTAACCTTGTATGCTTACCACCACACAAAAATGCTGACTACAAGCCAACACAATGTCCCAATTCAGCGCCATCTTTATTTTGTTAGTATGCCACTCTTTTGCACCTGACTGCCTCATGAAAGCAGAAACATCAGGTAGCCAGGACCAATACAGTAAACCCCCCGTATTCGCGTTGTCATGGTTCCCGGACTCACGCATTCGCGGGTTTATCTGTGGAACATATCTAGCCATTTTTCGCGGAAAATTCGTCCATTCGCGGTATTTTTCAATGAGAAATATTCACTAATTACTGTATTTTCATATAATTTTCATGAATAAATGCACTTTTTGTGATAAAACTATTAAAATACTCAGGTATAAGCATTTTTACAGAGTTTTTCTTGGTTTAAGCTATCAAAATGGGCAGTTCTAAGTGTTTTTAGAGGGTTTTAAGCATTCATGATTTGACCTATTTGTGGGGGTGGGGGACGATCCCCGCGAATACAGGGGTTCACTGTACTACTGCTTACTAGTCCCACAAATGATCAAGCTTTAGTGTGTGGGTAAGTGTTTGTGAGACCTTCCCTAAATGTGAATCCTGTGGGACTGTCTCATATATGCAAACACAAGTAGAAAGATCATCTTCAGGGTGAGATCCAACGTTGTAACTCTCTAAAGTGACTCATAGGGTGGCTTCAAAAGACTTTACAAATCAGAGTCCGATCCCAATTAGAAGGTCTGAGTGACCAACTCCACTAAAGAATCCATGTTGAGCACACTAAATAAAAAAAAAAAGGGAGAAACCTTGTACGAGAATGGATCTATATACCATGAAAGTGATGACGAACAGCTTCCTCCACTGAATTAAGCAATTTTGGGTTATGGGTAACCCATGGGATCGTCAGCAACTCACTGTTATATGGGTTCCAAGTTAAAGCCCCATTCATGGCTTTACCATTCCTATAAGCTATGGATGAGGGTATGGGGTCACCCAGTTCTACCTGCTGAATCATCAACAGCCATTAACTGGATCCCTTTGATTCTAGCTTGGGTGGAGAGAGTTTGGGCACTGATCAAATGAGTATATATTCAGTCTCTGGGACATTGTGTGACAGCACAACAATCTGTCCCTTGCGCTGCTACTCGTGAATGAGCTTTAAACCTGTAAGCATGTAAATGGAATTGATCAAATTAATACAACTTCCGTTACTATAATTACAGAATTAGCCTCACTTTGCCATTTAGAGATTGCTATTTGAAGTTCTGCAAGATGTTATGATAACTGGACTGTTTCTTATGAAAAACCTCAAACTCTGAACCCTTTCTAGATAACCTCCAAGCATCAAGATAAAGGATGTCCAGGTTGTTGTGGAATCTAAATGTGCAGATCCTTCAAAAGCTTATTTCAGATCAAGACTCCTGAACCTGTCTGCCATCCCAGACAGGCAGTCCTTAAACCATTGCTGCTGCAACCTAAAGGCACTATCAGAATCATCTTTGTGTTCTTGAAGGCCCAGAGTTCCTCCAGTACTTGCATGATGAGGTCGTTCAGACTAAAGTGTAAGCAATGACATCATCCCAAGGATGTAATACAAGTCTATCCTCCAGGCTACAGGGGACTGGCTGAGCTGATGAGTACAAGGGGGTTATGTGGGTTTACTATCTGCCAATAGTATGCCCTACAGATGCCTAAAAAGCCTTGCAGATCTTGAGGTCAGTGACCACTCCAATGGTATGACCTAGTTTCTTGTGCAAAGACTGCCAACTATCCTCTTGTGCCTTCCTGAGCAGAACTTTGGCACTATGCTGACCATGTATGCTTCCCACCACACAAGAATTCTGACTGCAAGCTAACACAATGTCTCTGACTGAGCACCACCCCTATTTTGTTAGTATGCCAGTCATTTGCAGGTGACTGCCTCATGAAAACAGAAATTCCAGGTGGCCAGGACCAATACTGCTTAGTTCCCCTCTAAGTTAAGTATACCTTAGTTTTACCAGACCACTGAGCTGATTAACAGCTCTCCTAGGGCTGGCCTGAAGGATTAGACTTATTTTACGTGGCTAAGAACCAACTAGTTACTTAGCAACGGGACCTACAGCTTATTGCGGACTCCGAACCACATTATAGCGAGAAATGAATTTCTATCACCAGAAATAAATTCCTCTAACTCTTCATCAGCCGGCCGGAGACTCGAACTTGGGCCTACCGAGTGCTAGGCCACAGCTCTACCGACTTGCCTAACGAAGAGCTTAGTTCCCCTCTGACAAGAGGCTTTACATCTGTGTATAAATATTGTCAATCTTATGTTCCTATCATGCATATAACATACCTGAATGAATTCTTTAAGTGTCTTCTTCAAATCTGACACTTTTCTTTGTTCAAACTGGTCCATCTGTTCTTCAAGATTTTGACAAGCACGTTTTGCTTCTTGAGTAGATTTCTGGAGCTTTGTTTCTGCAATTACCTAAATGAAATAAAACTTATTTAAGAATTATTGGAATTTGTAGAGCAATTACTGTACATGATAAATAGAAAATGATTTTAAGGACACATTTATTCACCAACACAGAGGTCAACTCTGAGTGATGAAAAGATCATTTGAAAGATTTCTTTGAGAAATTGTTTTGTTATGCAAGTACTGTACTATGTTACATCTAGTATAATAAAAATCTTGTACAGCATAATGCTATATAAAATCCATGATAGTATTGTAAAAGAAGAGCTTTCAACTGACTATACAGAATATTTTAATGATGCATAGGACCCTGCAAAAGACCACAAAACTTCAGTTCTCAACAGAAGCTTACTATATGAAATAAAAGACAAATGTAATGTATTCTTTCGACTGATATCATTCTAAGAGATTTGAAATTAAGAAAAAAATGTGTCAATCTTGAGAATTTACAGCTTGATTTCATGGGGCTGAAGATACACTGTACTTATTACTGTAGGTCCTAGTTGTGTTTGCTTCATCATGTTTTATTTTTACATATTTCCGTTTGAATGTTTTCTTAATATTAATCTATAACACATACAGGTGATTTTCCTTCTAATGTATTAAGGATGTCTGATAAACAATGATCATTTGCATGAGATTCTGTCTCTTGTCTTTCTACTTTAATTTCTAACAAAATTACTAACTGGGATATCTTTTGTGATCTTATAAAACAGAGAAAGCTACATGTTTCACTGTATTTATCTGCAGTTTTATATTTTGCAGCTAGTAATCATTGGTGAGTGAGTAACCTCCCCTCTTCTTTGCAGTTTTTTGAGTTGCTCATACACAAATTGTTTGTCTTGGTAGTGGTGTCTTGTTTTTAAAATTCATAGGAATGGTAAAGTAGTTTCAGTGTATCTGTATGTGACCTTCTGAGTTTGAATACTTAGGAAAATGGGAAGACCATATTATAAGAATGAGAAATTTCGGGAGTTAAGAGAGCATGTGTTGCTTGCTTGATAGACACAACAGGAGTAACTTAGCGACTACTAGGGGTGCGAGTGTCCTAGATGTATGCTGGCCAGGTGATGGTGTTCTTTTTATATGGAGTGCACCCAAGGAACTGCTGAGAGCAAGATTAGTTATTGCAAACTGAAGGGATTATTTTAACTAGATATTTCAATAAAATGACAATGATTGGTTCTTCTTGAACTCTTGGACACCTCTTTCTTGGTCTTGCCATTGCTAACTAAAAGTCGTTGACACCCAGGCCTGAGCTTTCAAGTCCTTTTAAGGTAGCACCACAGCACTCTAACTGGACAAAGTAGCATCTTGTCTGGTTCGTTACCTACAAAGTCCTCTAAGGAAGAAATCAAGAAGGACTCGAATCTAACATCAGGGACTGATGGATTCTGAGTTTTCACCATGAATTCCAAGACAAATTCGAATGAAACAATTTCCCATTCCCCTTGAGTGTTTAACATTAAGAAAGACCATGGAGTCTGCCTACTCTCTTTGCCGGTGCCAGGGCAAGCAGAAATACAGTCCTGAGGGTGAGATCCCTGTCTGACGACTCATGTAGGGGCTCACGAGGTGCACGAGTCAGGCTTCGAAGGACGAGAGTCACATCCCACTCAGGGGGTCTGAGTTCCCTGGGAGGGCAAGAATTTTCGAAACATCTCATCAGCATGTAGATCTCCCATGAGGAAGAGAGATCTATGTCCTTTAGATGTACAACTAGGCCCAGAGAGGCTCTGTAGCCTTAATTGCTGAAACAGAGAGATACTTTTCTCGGCAAAGGAAGACCAGAAAGCCTGCTATCTGCTCAATAGTAGCTCCGACTGCAGAGAAACCCCTTCCACAACACCAACCACAGAAGATGGCCCATTCCCCGATAGATGTCCGCAGAGGTTTTCCGAAGACACCCAGACATCTCTGACGCTGTTAGGCGAGAATAGCCTCTCACTCACTGGAGACACTGGATAGTTTCCAACCGTGAAGGGATAGGAACTCTATGGAGTGGTGGAACCTCTCTACATAGGGTTGGCAAAGGAGGTTGTGCCAGGGAGGAATTTCTCTCGGTGCCTCAGATAGCAGAGCTAGCAGGTCTGGGTACCACTTGGCATGTGGCCATTGGGGAGCCACCAGGGTCATTCTGAGATTCGTGGTGATTACCCTGTTGACCACCTGACGAATAAGGCAGAATGGAGGAAAAGCTTACGGGTTGAGATTGTCCCATCGGTACTGAAAGGCGTCCTCTGCTGCAGCCCAAGGGTCCGGGACGACAGAGCAGAACACCAGCAACTTCCTGTTGACCCAGGTTGCGAAGAGGTCTATTACTGGATATCTCCAAAGGTTGAAAAATCTCTCCACAATGTCTGGGTGTAGGGACCATTCTTTCCCTATCACTTGATCCTGACAGCTGAGTTTGTCTGCCACTACATCCCTCTTGCCTGGGATG
Source organism: Macrobrachium rosenbergii (assembly GCF_040412425.1). NCBI lineage: Eukaryota > Metazoa > Arthropoda > Malacostraca > Decapoda > Palaemonidae > Macrobrachium > Macrobrachium rosenbergii. The sequence continues at coordinate 29,625,491 of NC_089749.1, forward strand.
TAGTGGCAGACAACCCCATTGAGTGTGCTACTGCCCACTCGTGCACTTGCACCATCAACTGATGAAGCTGGAGAGACACTAGTCTCCCTTGTTTGTTGGCGTATGCCACTACCATGGTACTGTTGCTCATTAGTACCACGGAGTGCCCCATCACTCGATCCTGCAATTCTTGGAGAGCTAGGAAGGCTGCCTTGAGCTCCAGGATGTTGATGTGGAAGTGCTTGTCATTCTGATTCCACACGCAAGAGGTTTGTATTATTATTATTATTATTATTAAAACAGTTTAACCAGACCACTGAGCTGACTATCAGCTCTCATAGGGCTGGCCCAAAGGATTTGGATGAAATGACAGGTCTAGGCTAGAAGCCTAGCACTGGGACCAAATAGGTCATTGGATATGGTGATGAATGAATAAAAATGAAATTAAAAACTGCACAAAGGCATACGCTCTCATACTGGAACACTCACACAATAAATACATTTATACGGTACTCACATCTCCATATGTACCCACTAAAAAGGTATATTAAAATTTAAAATAAATTTATTAAAATTTAAAAATTTAATTTTAAAATTCATTAGACCCCTAAGGGTTTTAGTATTTCTATTATACTCTGAGTTCTGTTTTGTTTGCCTTGTGTCAGGCACTACATTTCTGCTCGGAAGAGCTACGTATTGACCTGTCTGTTTGTTGTTTTGAATAAATTAGTAAGTCACGTGCCTCTGCACAATAACAATACATACCAAGAGAAGGAAGAAAGAATGAGAAAGATTTTCATACAAGTGATAAACATGTTCTGTAGTATCATGTAAGCTGTATCATCAGGTTTTGGGTCTTTGTTACTGAACAAGTTTTGTTACCTATCAGGGGTCCATAGCCATGCACTGTCCATTAAGTTCAAATGCCAGTGTATCAAAACTTCAATGATGTCAGTTACTTTTTAAATAAATTGAGCTATGTGGTACTTTCAGGTACATAAACTTTACAAAAACCCACTACTGTATTTGCTTTTTTAAAGTCTTTCATACACACAACTATAAAATGACTTCATCATATCAAACTTACAATCTGCTGTCTGTTTTGAGGATGACGATTTCTGGTTTTCTCTAAATTACGACGAATATTCATCTCCTGTTGTCGAAACTTGAAGCATGTTCCCAATTCTTCTCTAGCAGTTTTGCAGATACCTCCATACAAGGACAGTTCTCCTACTACTTTTGTTTCCAGTCTCTCTACTTCAACATTTCTGAAAATTTAGTTCATAAATTGTTAGATAAAACACAAAGGCTTCTTCAACCTAGTTAAAAGAAATAATACCTATTCTAGAATTATCAGCATCACCATGTAAAAGTATGACTTCATTAATGATAGTTACTGAGATTGAAATCCATAACAGAGCTTGAGTACTGTAAGTTTTATTTGTGACATGGAATGTCAGTCAACCTTTGAATTATTTGTGACATGAATACTGTAATAATCTTCCTCTAGAATGAAACCAAATAGAAACTGGAAGTCAGTTTACCTAAGCAGTACGATAAATCTCTAAAATTGACAAACTGTCAGTCTGATTTGCATATGAACAATTAGCCCAGACACCTAAAACTCTGGTATAACTGAGGAAACACAGAATCTGAGCTAAGTCATTATTTCATCTCCAGCTACAGTGCTTGAATCACCTCCAAAATGCTCCCTTTGTGTATCCAGAACTTGATATTTTCCGACACACCCAGACCAGGGACCATGGCCCAAAGATACATGATATACCGGATATAAATTTTTAATAAATCTGAAAAAACTGCCTTCCGGTGCTGTGGCTTCACGAAAATGTTGGTAATGCTGCTTACACTCATAAACAGACTGCGAAATGGTTCTGGGCAGTGGGGGAGACCTGGAGAAGTTTCCAAGGTTGGGGGAGGGGAGGATGGCTGAGCACCATGGGAGAGGGGCAGTAAGGGTGTTTGGAGGAACTCACTAAAAGAAGGGGTTGTTTGGAAGGTGGGGAGCAGTTTCCCTTACTGGGAGGGGGTGGGGATGCAGTGTTGAATGGGTGAAGAAATGGGTAGACATCTGACTTGATAAAAGCTTTTTTGTTTTGTGTTTTTATGTTTATGATTCTTGCGTACTATCTGTTTCATCCTCAAGGAGTTACCCTCCATGGTCTAACCAGAGCTCCATGGGTGACCAAACTAGTATCAAAGAATTCTCTTACAGCTGGTCTCGTGGCCAGGTACTGTGTCATAGTGATAAACACTAACACTTGATGGAGTATATAATGACTCAAAGGTAAGGGGGCACTTTCCCAAATCTTTACAGCAAGGCTGTATACAAATGTTCTTCCATCATCAAAACCTGCTTCGAAAAGGAAGTGATTAATGCGCATGTGCAGTCTGCCCTAGCGTCAACAACAGACCCGATGTGGAGACCAAGAAGTATTACTCTCTTTGGTCAGAGCTCCAAAAAAATTCTAAATTTTTCTCCAATTTCATTAGGGAAGATCATGGAAACATCAAAAGAGCAAGATAAGTTCTTGATATTAAGTTCCAGTTAAAATTTTAGTTTTAAACTTTTGGAAGTAATAATTAATTTGTGTGAAAAGCCAGAAAACGGCGTTCCTTGCCACCAATGGTCGGCGCTTGCTCAGTGTTGATTGCTAGTTTGTAAAGTGCAAATTGTTTTAATTTTTCATTCTAACTAAATGTTTCAACTAAAAGAAGAAATGTTCCCCACCTTATCATTAATATAGAAAATCCTTGCAGATTATACAATGTCTACAATAATCTAGGCAGTAAGTAAGAATAATTTAGACTAGATTAACAGTGGATGTTGTCTGCAGCCTATAAAATGGAATGGAATATGAAATTTTAGGCTTGAAGCCAAGCACTGGAATCCAAGGGATTACTCAGTGCTATACTGAATTTGGTTTGAGATGAATAGTAATGGCAATGAATTTATGAATTAAATAAAATTTAAAAAATGATTTTAAAACCATGGTAAAAATAAACATTTGGCAAAAACTGATATTCCCTATAAAAAATAACTTTGCATTTAGGATATGCATATAACCTTTACAGTGTACAAAATTTTAAAAATTTAAAAAATATCCATAAACATGCTTATATACACAACTGCAAACGTGTATATACTACGCTTGGCAACGTACCAAGAGTCAATATTAAATTTCATTATAGAGGTTAATGTCTCTAAGGAATGCAACTATGCTATTAACAACTGCTTCAGGACCAAGCAGTTCTGCTATATCCCTGCCCACTAACCCATGTCTTTGCCATGCTGCAGCATACTTATGGCAATGTGATAACATGTGTTCCACAGTAAGAGGACAGTCACACTGTATACAGACTAGTGCAGTTCCCCCCCTCTGAAAGGAATCTGGGTCAATTGAGTATGGCCAATTCTCAGACAACATAATACAATTTCTACCCTACAGTTTTGTTGGAATCCACATGGCCAATGCTCAGTACTTTGTCTGATCTTCCTGTACTTTTTATTGCTGGCCAGAAGGGGAGAAGACCAATGTGCTTCCCATTTATTTCTGATATATGATCGAATAGTCCATTAGATATCGGTAGCGGGAATACGGTGGAATAGAATGTCATCTTTAGTAATGACATCTCTTGCTTCATGGTCAGCAAGTTTATTACCTAAAGTGCCTACATGGGCAGGGACCCAGCAAAAATGGATTAATTTGAATTTGGAAGTAAGCCTATACAACCATTTTTGAGTATACTGTACTGAATAATTGGATGTTTAGGGTTATATTGCTTAATAGCCATGAGTGCACTATAGGAATCTGAGTATATGGTGAATGTACTGTATTGCCCTGTAGAGTAGAAACAATCTCATGAGATTTGCCTAATGCAGTTAACTCAGCCATAAAAATAGGGGCATTATCAGATAGTCTGCCTGCATATGAGCTATTACCATGAACAACAGCACAACCAACGCCACTTGATGTCTCTGATCAATCAGTGAATAGTTTAACAGAACCTGAAAGTATTTGGCCATGATCAAGAAAACGAGCCTTCCCTTCCTTGACATTATCTGATTTTTTAACAGGAGCTTTTTGACAGACCGGTGGTTCTGGAGACAACCACGGAGGCAACTTAGAGCAACGTATTGCCTTAATTTTTTGGTTTTTAATAGACACATTGTCAACTGCAGCATTAACTCTTACATGAAAAGGCTTGGATGCTCTAGCATTTGCAAACTGATGTGCACTGTTTTGGCTATGAATGGATGCTGCAGGGTTTTCAGGGGAACCTCTTAATTTGATTATATACCTCAGTCCCAGTTCCTCTCAACGTAAATCTAGAAGGAGCTCTTCAGTGTCGGTATATAAGCTTTCAACTAGTGATGTCTTAAATGCACCAGAGCATATTCTTAGACCAGCATGATGAACTACATCCAACTCCTTAGTTTGCTTACATTTGCTGAAGAGTAGACTTGGCAACCATACTCAACCTTGGATTTACATAGTGAGCCATATAAATGTAAAAGTGACCTCTTATCAGCACCCCAGTTAAAACCTGAGACTACTTTTGAAATGTTAAGGGATTTCTTTACCTTAATTTTCAAGGAGTCACTATGACTAGCCCATGTTAGCTTCTTATCAAAAATCATCCGTAAAAACTTCACCTCCTCCTCATTTGGTATCAGAGTGTCTTTCAGCTTAACATTTGGAATAGTTTCCTTTCAAGCACTTCTAGTAAAACAAACTGCCACAGTTTTGGAAGGGGAGAATCTAAAGTCATTGTCATCAGCCCAATTGCTGATTGCATTAACTGACTTTTGCAAGAAATTACAAGCTGCAATAGCATCGTAACTAGTGACATATATAGCAAGGTCATCTACAAACAGAGATGCCTTTACTGGAGGTGAGACACATTCAACAATGCCGTTTATAGCCACGGCAAATAAGATGACACTCAATACACTGCCTTGTGGGACACCTTCCTCCAGCTCAAGAGCAGTAGACAAGGTATTTCCAATTCTAATTTTAATATACCTATCACTTGAAAATGAGATGATGAAATTTAACAAATTAACTTGTATTCCCATGTCATGAAGCCACTTAATAATACCAAAACACCAAGTAAGGTCATAGGCTTTTTCGAGATCGAAGAAGACTCCAATAGTCTGACTGCATTTTAGAAACCTTGCTGAATTTGGGATGATAGTCTTACTAGTGGGTCCAGAGTGGAACGATTTCTCCTAAAACTAAGTTGGACAGATGATTACAAACCATTTTTCTCTAGATGCCACATTAGTCTAGAATTCACCATTTTCTCGAACAATCTGCACACACAACTTGTAAGAGATATTGGCCGATAGCTTGTAGGAAGATGTGGTTCTTTCCATGGTTTCTTAATGAGGACAACAACTGCAATCTTCCAAGAAGGGGGAAGATTACCAGTTTCCCATATTTTGTTAAAGATTTTAAGAAGATAAGATTTAGCTGAATCTGGAAGATTTTTTAGCATGCTATAAAGAATGTTATCATTCCCGGGGGATGTCGATTCAGATGATGATAGAGCATCCCTTAATTCCCTTAAAGTTAACTTGGCATTATAAGATTCACCATTTCCAGAATTTAAATTAAGGGAAATGGTTGAATTCCTAATATTCTGGAACCGAGTTGGTAGTTCCTAGAACTCGACACTTCAGAGAAATGCTCACCCAGTTTTTCAGCAACTTCATCAGGTTTGGTGACAAGGTCTCCATTGATTTTCAGACAAGGCGTTGGTGATGGAATGTATTTGCCACTTAGTTTTCTTATCTTTTTCCAAATTAACCTGGTTGGGGTCTTAGAATTTATGCCATTTATATAAAAAAGCCAAGATTCTCTTTTACTTTTTAAAAATATTTTCTCTGTTTTGCCGTACCTCCCTGGTAAATAGATTTTGCTATTGCAGATTGACTGGATTCACAATGCCTGTAGCATTTCCTTGTAATTTTCCTCAAATTACCACAAGTTTTATCCCACCATGGAACAGCAGGTATGCATGGTTTCCCTTTGGTCTTAGGTATTGAGTTTTTACACTACAGTATTCAGTATTTCAGAAGCAAATTACTCATAAGCCTTTATAGGGGACTCAAAGGACTCAAATTCCTGGGATAGGTTAATACCTTTTTGAAATCTGACCCAGTCTGCTTCCTTTTCCTTCCATTTAACAGGATAATTCACGGGGACATTTCTCACAAACTTCAGATGAATGGGAAAGTGATCACTTTCATGTAGAAATTCATCTACAAACCAGTTAAAAATCCAGATAGAGAGAAGAGGAGCAACTACTTAAGTCTATAGCAGATGAATCACCTTAAAAAGTGTAGGATCATTATTATTAACAATGTCATCAATGATCCTACCCTCGTGTCTACAAAATTACCACCCCAAAGTGGATCGCGAGAATTAAAATCACCAAGTGGTAAAAAAGGATGAGGAAGTTGATTAATTAAACCTTGAATGTCCCCAAAGTGAGCCTACATTTGAAAAACTGTGATTTCATGGTTAAAAGTAACCCAGATAATAACTGCTTGAAGCTGCGTGTTCAGGGGAACAATAAAATATTGTCATGTTTTAACAATAATTATTGCAACACCTCCATGGGCACAGTCCCCATCAGTGGGGCTCATCTTATAGATCTCATAGTTTAGACCAGGATTGTATACTGCATCCCCTAATTTAGTTTCTTGGAGACATACAACCCTGGATTATGCTCATGCAGTAATACTTTTAGAATTTCTGAATGAGTGCTTAGCCCCTTACAATTCCATTGTAAAATGTCCAGATTGAAATTTTAGTGCTAGGATCTGCCAAGGGCAATCCACTATAATCTATATAATCTTTGATTTATTGTCCTTATGGGACTTTATAGGAATTTCTTTAAAAAATTGTCTTGAGATATGTGGCATATGATTAGCTCCATTATGTTTTTTATTAGCTTCTTAATATGGAGTAGAGTGGACTTCAACTACTATTTTCTTATTATCCAAGGAACTTGATTCCTTGACTGTTTCTGAGGCAGAAGCAACCTCATTGTTGGCCTCATTCTTTTTACACTTTTTATGGGGTTTGGAAATTTCCATACTTTGAGCAGGTGGAGGGGAGGATGAAGGAGTTCTTACTCTCTTTGGAACTTTACTGTGTTCTTGTTCCATTTCTTTGGGAAGGGTTTCTTGTTGCAGAGATGGGAGAGACAGAGGGAAGGACTTATCAATTGGAGGTGATTCTACTGTATAAGTAGGCACATCTTCCATAAAGAGGTGTGCTTCAACCCTAGCAGGCTGAGCATGTAGACCAGATGAATTGGTCTTAGCCTCAGGAGTTCTTACTTTTACACTGGGTAACGGTGCTACATTGCATTGTTGGCTTGAGTTCTTATAGGGGTACAGGATTCAGAACCATAGCATAGGTCTTTGTCCGACCAATTAATTTTTTTTACATAACTAATGCTTATATGTTCAGCATTAGCTTTACATACAGCTGCCTCTTCATATTTATATTGGCTGTAATTTTTATTGGATGGGGTATGATCCAGTTCACAATTAATACAATCTGGTTGTTTTCGAACAAGGACCATGTTCAGGGACTGAGCAATTATTACAAATTTTTTTGTTTTTGCAGAATCTGGATGGATGACCAAATTGAAAAACAGCTGTAGCACTGCAGAGGTTTGGATAAAAATGGTTTAACCTTGACCCTTTCATTTCCAAATTGACATATGATGTTACATCGGAGTCCTCAAAAGTTAAAATGACCATATTTGCCTTTACAATTTTTCTTACTTTCCATACAGAGGTTGGACCAATTTCTAATATTTCACTTTGTGTCAATTCACAAAGGTCTCTATAAAAGCTACTCCTCTTCCATAACTGAAATTATATGTGGTCTAATTTCTTTTATCATGTAATCTTTCTCGAACTCCTTTAATGTCAGCATGACTGGGTCTTTGATTTGGCGTGAATAACGACACTGCCTTTAACAAACCTTGAGATGTTATCCATATCAATACCACCCCCAACCTTTTTATGGATGTATCTGCTAAATTTATAGTAATTGTAATTTTCCTCCCTAGTAGATACTACCAACCACAATGGAGGTTTGGGAGTTCTTTCAAGATTGGCATTGTCCTCCAAATTTGGCTGAACCACTTGTACCCATTGAGATGGTCTATACACATCCATGTTTTTAGGGGTCTTGTCAGACAGTGTTCCTTTGACATTTGATTTATATATTTTGATATTAATATTGTTGCTGGCTTTAAGTGCGGCTTCATGTTTTTCAAAAGTTACCCATACTTCCCATTTTCCTTCATTTTCATCAGAGTTCATTCTTAACTCTATTATTTTACCATAACTAGCAAACGAATCAGAGAGTGTTTCATAGTCACATTCCAAGGGAATGTGCTCTACAAGTAATACTTTCAAATTATCCACTGTGTTCCTACACTGGCGAGTTTTCAATTTGTGATGACTACCCTGAGAGGTAGTACCACCACTGGAGCATTCCACATCCATGGTCAGGTTCATGCCAAGAGTTGTCATTTGTCTCGAGGCCTTGTCAGAGGTCGTCACTGTGCCATATCATCATCAAAGGGCCCTGGGGGTACTCAAATCCTTATAGTCACTAGTCATAAAGGATCGGTTAAAAAAAAACCTGAAAACCTTAAAAGATATCATCAACCTTTCATGGAGTTTATTCTTCCACCAATGGCACAAGTGGGAACCAACTCCCAAATGTCCACGTCCTACCCTATCCTACAGGGGATGGTTCAACATGATTAGAGTGGCCCAAGTGTCAGCCAAACCTGCTTGCTAGGGCTGAGAGTATTTCAAGAATACAATAATCCCCACCCTAGTCACGTTATAGGCAAACCAGACAGAATGCTGAGAGTCCTACCTCAGAATCAGACCCCGATGGAATCCATGGTCCACCCGTAAAGAATAGTTCCACCTTTGAGTTATCAAATTTGATAACCCTCAGGTCCAAACATTATCAGGCAGTTGATGGTCCTACCACAGTTCCCACTATTTAGCTTCGGATATAAACCCAATCCCGACTGATATCTTTTCCTATTTATCAGGTCCAATAGATTTTACAAACAGTGGAAAATTCCACAGAATTAGTCTAAAGAAATATATAATAATATATGAGACTCTTGGACTTAAACCCGGGAACAGATTCCTGGGGTTCAAGAGCCTACTCACCATGTCAAGGTGGTCCCATATCGAAGGGGGTCTGTAGCCTATACAGTACTGTACCTTAGGATTATGTATCCTCAAGTGGCCTAGCTTAGACCAAGGACCTTAAGATCAGATAATAACAATACCTGGGCAAAATAAATCAGTAGCCTAGCTATAAGGCTACATATTAGTAAAATTTTTTCCTTTTATATATGCCTGAACACTTAAGCACGATCTAAATAATCCAGGACTAGGCAGTACTTTATATTAAGTGATAACTTTTTACGAAACATCCCATCATTGGGCTAAATTTGTTAGCCTAGACCATGTAACTTTGAACTAGATGAAATACAGTAGTAATCTGTGCAGGATGAGATGGTAGCCTAGCTTTAAGGCTACATACTAAGGTAATTGTGTTTTATGTAACTCATACCCTTAAGTGTGAATTAAATAATCCACATTACGCAGTAGGCTACATTAGAGTAAGTGATTCCCTAGCTATAAGGTTACACATTAGTGAGTTACTGTTTTATATAGTATACCAAATAGCCTAGGATTGGATATAAACAACCTGGGTTAGACAAAAAATAGCAGCCTAACTATAAGGTTACAAATTAGTAAGTTTCTGTTTTTATATAGCCTATACATTTAAGAGTGATCTATAATAATCTGGATTAGGCAATACCCAATACTAAGCTAAGAAAGAACGCATAAGCCTAAGATTATATATAAACAGTACCCTAGGCTCAATAAAATCGCCTAGTTTTTACAATTTGGTAGCCTATCTGCAAGGCTACATACTAGTAGGGTCTTATGTAGCCCTATACCCTTAAAGGTGATATAAACCTAGAAAAGGCAGTAGCCTAACTAGATAAAGTAAGAACCCTTTCTAGGGGAAAATCCTATATTAGCCTAAAACAGCGGTGGCCAAATATCAGATAAAAGGTTAGTCTCGGCCACGTAAAACAGAAAACCAGATTATAGGGGTTATATTTTTTATAGTTTATATTCTTAACTTTTAAATAAGCCTAGAATAGGCAGTGGCCTAGAACAGGCTATGCAAGAACAATCTAAGAAATCCTCTATTCTTAGCTTAACGTATATTATGCTAGAAGCATTAACCTAAGCCATATAAAACAGTAGATTGGGTTAGTTAAACAAATTAGTTCATAGCAGTTAGTCTGAATGGCATGACAATTAGAATTAAAATTTCAAATAGCCATTGCAAAAGGACTAACAATGTATAAGTAATACAGCCATATATAGTACAAGTATGAAAACTAACCGAAGCCTTAGAGGGTTTAAGTTAACATAGATACTTAACTAATTGTATTACAACTGCACACTTGTTATCAAGTTAACCTGTAATATGGAAACTATATGAGGAACTACAGAAGTGTCCCCTCATTAAAAACAATTAATGCTAACTAGCCTCTAATAACAACTTGTTTTATATCACTACAGGGTGGCCATTATGCAGGACCCTCAGCTCAAATGTTCCATAGCAAATTGTTCGGTTCACTTTTTGCCAGTGGGTATGGCCCATACCACCTGCTATGAGCATAGTCCTTGTAAAAAACAAGGAAAATTTTCTTGATGCCAGATATATGAGAAATTTGTGGTGTGTTCCTGGCAGCAAGTTTTAAAGACGAAACAGCTCATTTTAAGTTGTTTCAATGGTCCTACAGTTCAGTAGGGGTGAGGAAGGGGAAGATTATATCTTTCCAGCAGAACTCCGGCAGCAGATATTTAACCCTTTCTCAGAACAAGATATGTTTGGGCCAAAACCCAGTAACATTAGTCCCCAATACCTCCCAGGTTAACCCCACAGAGGAAATAGAGTAATCTTTACATGGAGGTGACATTCTTTCTAAGGAATATGAAGTGGATATTGCCACTGAAATGGACCCGCTGAATCCAGAAGGATCAGGGACACAAATTTTAGTTAGCCATGGGAGAAACCTTCCAGAAGGAATTCCATTCCCCGTGCAGCTATCAATGGTGAAGAGCATCTTTCCCCAAAAAGGGATACTAGGATCCACATAACTCCGACTGAAATGACTACACTTTCAAAGGGGTATAGTAACTACCCAAGACTTCTGCCCCTTGGTTAACAGGCAGTTATAGTTCAGTTGCTGAAGCTCAGTCAGACCGCACAAGCTCCCCAAAAGGGATACATAGCTTGAGATATTTGATCAATTCTGTAAGGAAATTATAAGTAACATCAAAGATGTCCTTGCCACAGAACAGCAATATATAAGGGACACAATGCATGATTCCAAAAAAGAAATTGAGTTAGTCATGTCCACCTCATAGTGTAAAAGTAATGCATCCTGTAACCAAAATGTGAGAGTAGATATAAATGCTGCCCAAACAAGGTCTAATGTTGGAATTCCTACTGGAAACAACAAAATGGTCAGTTTGAAATACAAAACTTCAGATCAAAACATAACAGGGGCTCCAATACTCGCCTCTGATGATACTGATAATAATCCTTGGCGAGACACCTCAATGTGCATTTTCTCTCCTGATGGTAGGTATCTAATTAATGAGAGAAAAACTATGATCGAAGCTGTACATGTAGAATTTAGAGACAGGGCAGCATTCCCTAATATATGTACAGAATGGCACCTGGTATCACCTTCACCAGACATGCAGAAACCACTAACAGAAGCGGTTCTCTTACCTGTGCCTGTAGCATTAAAAGCTATAGAAGACACCCTTTACCAGGTCAATGAAAAATGGATCTCTACTTCCATTTTGAATAAGATCCAAGTTGCTCACCAAGTAGCCCCAGCTTCCTGTCCCTTCACTTTCAAAATGATTAATCATGTGAAGGCAGATTTCATAATTTTGTAGTGGCTAAAAAATGAGAGACAAGGGCAGAATTAAAACCAATTGCCATGGTCACCCCAGTTTCAAAAAATTCCACCAAAGAATGGGCAATGCTACAACTCCCTTTTGAAAGGAAAAAGCTCTCTTTAGATATAGCTATGCAGTAGTTTGGGACCCCTATAAGAAGATTATCAGATGGGACAGCCTCGGCAGAATTTCATGCTAGGATCCACCTCCTTAGTACATGTATTATAACCTCTACCACTTTGCTGGAAGTTACCACCAAAAGGCTTCCAGAAGATTCCAGAACAATTTTTGCTGTTGTGGTCAAAAGTCTTATGAGAACCCTATGGGAAACACTCTGACTTTCTAGAGTGGTCCATAAGAGTGCGAATGGAAACACTGGAGGGTTTCAACAAGTCACTTCCCAATGTAACTTCATTATTACATTCTAACCCCTTCTGTATGGACCTGTTTGAGGAGTCTGTTGTGGCTAAACATAACGAGCAAGCCCGCCAACAGAGTTGTACAGAGTACGCTCTTCTGGGGACAGGAGAATTCAGGAAACAAAAAAACCCAAAACTTCTCTTTACCCAACCCAAAAAGGCTCACTACGAAAAAAAATCCTATAAGCCTTCAGTCACCCCAAAAGTTTTCCTCAAAGACAGGTAGGTGGTCAGAAGGGACAACTCTTTACAAAGGGACAACAACAACAGCAAGGAAATCCTTTTCACAAGGTCCGAAGACCCTCTTATAGGGGAAAAGGAAAAGTAACACCTGGAATGCCTATCAAGGGAAAAAGGTTGAGGAAGAGCCGGATACCAATAGGAATTGTATGGTTGGGGGTCAGCTTCAACGACACCACAAGCAATGGATGTCTTCCCCTTGGGGACACAGCATTACTTTCAAACGAGCTGGGGTGGAAACGGTCTCATCCTTTAAAGGGGTTCTTCCAAAAACCAGACCCCTTTCTGGCAGATTATGTGCAGAGGCCCTGTTAATGGGAACCATGGAGAAACATGCATATTTTTGCCACCAAGCATGTCTCTTCAGTGTCCCCAAAAAGGATTCCTCCGAACAAAAAGTGATCCTCGACCAATCAACACTGAACAACCACATTGTTTGCCAGAAGTTTCAGATAACTACCGTTACCCAAGTACGTTCAATCATTCCAAAAGGGACTTGGACAGTTTCTATAGATTTGAAAGATGCATAGTGGCACATTCCTATCACCGTTCCCTTCCGTCCCTTCCTAGGGTTCCGGATAGGGAAAGATACGTACAGGTTCAAAGTCATGCCCTTTGGGCTAAACATTGCCCCAAGAATTTTTTTTACAAAATTAGCAACATTAGTTGTTCAAGAACTCAGGCAAGGAATACAACTAATAGCCTATTTGGACGACTGATTGATCTGGGGGCCCATAAGAAAAGAGTGCTTGAAAAACCTAAGAGCAGTGGTCAACAGACTACAGTCAAGAGGTTTTATGATAAATTGGAAAAACTCCTGCTCTACGCCCAGCAGATGCTTTGGCTGGGACTGTGTTGGGAAACTCTTCATGGCCTGTTGTCTCTCCCCATCTTACTCAAAACAGAATAGCCAAGTCCTCAAAACGTTCCTTGCACAGTCCAGAGTTTCCAGACAGCAATTAGAATGTATGATGGACCTGCTGCAGTTCGCATCAGTAATAGATCCAATTCTCAGATTGCAACTGAAAAATGTGAACAAATTCTGGCTTCGCATGCTAGAAAAAATATGAGACTGACCTCATCAAAAGATTCCAAAAGTTGGGGAGATACTTTGGACTTGGACCTGGAAGTAATCTCTGGCAAAACAGAATACCCTGATTCCTCCATCTGTATGAGTGACAATACACAAAGATGCCTCGTTGACAGGTTTGGAGGACATTGGGATGATCATCAGGTGGCAGGGAGGTGGTTCAGCTACCCTGAGGAATTGTCATATCAATTTCCTGGAGCTGATGGCTGCCTTTTTTGTCTCTCAAAAAACTCAAACCTCTAAAAAAGAGACACATTTTGTTGGTTCTAGACAACATAACTGCAATGTCCTGCATCAAGAGGTCAGGATCATGTTCACCTCCCCTCAATACGATAATGCTAGCCATCCTTTGGATGGCACAAGCAAGGAAGTAGTACTTGTCTGCAATTCACCTCACAGGGTCTATGAATGTAATAGCAGACTCTCTACCAAGGAAAACGACAGCCTCAACAGAGTGGATGTTGGACAACCACTCTTTTCAAACAATAGCCAACATGCTTCCACAACCAAAAATGGATCTGTTCGCCACATACAAGAATCACAAAACTCCCAGTGTATGTGCCTCCAAACTTGGACAGTCAAACAACAGCAAGAGATGCCTTCCTACAAGATTGGAACAAACCAAGGACGGTATACCTTTTTCCTTCATTATCCCAGATTTTGAAGGTTTTGAGCAAACTTCTAACCTTCAAAAGAACAGCTTACTTAACCCCAAATTGGCCAAATAGGCATTGGTTCCTATTACTCCAACAACAATCCCATTACTGTCCGCTGTCCTACCCCCAGACAGTAAGGGGAAAGTCGTCTAAGCATCCTCCTTTCTAAGCCGGGCCCTTCACAAGTGGATTTTAAAAAAATATTGTCCACCGTGAAAACTACTCACCCAATACTGCTGGGTACCTAGTGCAAAAACCACGGACATCGTCTATTCGACAATACCAGTCCGTATGGAGGATATGGTTAGATTATACCCATACTGAGAGCCCAGTTGATATTTCTATGGAAACACTAAAAATTTCTTATACTGTATAGCTTTTTGAAGACAAACGCCTTGCTGTTACAACAATCATGGCATGCAAGGCAGCATTAACAGAACCCTTGCTTTATAGATTCGGGATTGACTCTACATAATAAAGAAATTGTCAATTCCCATCTCCAGTCTTTTGCACTACAAAGACCTGTTCTCGAAAGGCTTCCAATCACTTGGTCCCTGAACAAGGTGCTTAGACTTCTATCAACCCTTCAATTCAGCGGACTCAATACAGCCACAATTCACATGCTGCAAAAAGTGATCTTCTTAATTGTGTTAGCTTCAGGAGCTCGTATTAGTGAACTGGGCCCTTTTCAACAGGGACCATACATCACACAAACAGCTGACCATCAACTATTGTTGTCCCTGGTCCATCATTCCTAGCCAAGAATGAGAATCCTTTAAGAAGGTAATTCCCTATTTTTAAAAGAAAACTCAATTTAGCAGACAAGACATTATGCCCAGGTCAGGCACTTAAGGTTTACCTAGAAGTCACAGCAAACATCCCAGAGGGTCCGATTCTCCTACACCCTAGCACAAACAAACCACTCTCCCTACAAGGGCTAAGAATTATTGTAGTGTTCCTTATTAAAAAGGCAAGTCCACACTCCTTTCCTAGGTCACATGATATTAGGAAAGTAAGTACATCATTGGCCTTCTTCAGAAATGTCTCTTTCTTTGAATAAGTCTCCGAATGTACAGGGTA
Organism: Macrobrachium rosenbergii; assembly: GCF_040412425.1. Classification (NCBI taxonomy): domain Eukaryota; kingdom Metazoa; phylum Arthropoda; class Malacostraca; order Decapoda; family Palaemonidae; genus Macrobrachium; species Macrobrachium rosenbergii. The sequence goes on from NC_089749.1 coordinate 29,641,040, forward strand.
GTCATAAGAGACAGTATTTTTAAAAAACATTATTGCCACGGGCTCGAACAAATTCCATTACATTGTATATCAGTATGTGGCATGGTTAGTCCTAGCCCCTAGGCACTACAGCAGAAAACCAGGGGTCTTACTGACATTGAGTATGCTAACTATAGCTGGGAGAAAGTGCAACAGTACTGCAACCAAACCAGCATGCTTAGGTAAGCCACTGTAGAACCACATCCTAAAATGACATTTTTATAATAATTCAAAGTTTTATATATACTTACCCAGTCATTACATAGCAATTAGTTTCACTCGTTCAGCAGCTTACAATTTTGAAATTCGCAGGTCGCGCTATTTGTTTTGGGGTAGGTGACATGCCCCGCTCACTTCCAGGGGAGAGAAACAACTTAGCCAAGAGCTCAATTTGTTTATGCCCTTATGTCCATGCAAGGGGAGGAGGGAGGGCTTCGATCATGCAATTACTGGGTAAGTATATATAAAACTTTATTTTATTATAAAAATGTCATTTTTATATAAGTAACTTACCGAGTAATTACACAGCTGATTCCCACATTGATAGGAGGTGGGAAGGCTTGGACATATCTACTGCAAAACATTATTAATGGTAATGAATTTGAGAATAGAAAAATTGCTAACATTGAATCAAAGTTTGTTGTTTCCTTACCTGATAACAGAGCTGCTGCAGGTAGATACTGCCTCTCGCTGGCGCTCATCTTATCGTGTAGAGGTAAGGTGGTATATCATGGAGTGCCTACTACTACAGCGGTTGCTTTGCAGCGATGGACCAATTCCGATGGCTATAGCCGATTCATAAGGTAGATTCTTGGGCCTATGAGACGTTTGTTTGGCGGCCTCTGATTGGCTGGTACTGGGAGGTATGCTGCTCGCTCACCGTTTCATTTTAATGTCTGTAGCTCAGAAACTTGAAATATGTTTATATTTCTTCATTTATCTCACGTTTTACACAAGATAGGGTAAAGAGAGTAGACAGGTACGCTCACTTGTGGGGGTGAGGATTATCCCCCAAGCCGCTGGTGTCTGGTGTCCACAGGTCGGTTTGCGACCTGGGTCACTATAAACTCCTGTGATTGACTTCACTCACATCAGTTGTTCGTGTGTTATTGTCAATAGCAGTATACAAATTTCTCTTCAGTACATTTCCAATCACCAGTGGGTTACCGTTTTATTATATAGAGTAATTTTCGAGAAATGCCATTTATTTGTGCAGTGTTTGGTTGCAATTCTCATGGTAGAAAGAAAGAAGGCATATCATTTTTTCGCTTCCCTAAAGATGCAGAAACAAGACAAAAGTGGATTCATGTTTGTCGTAGAAAAGACAAATTCAATTATCCTAACAGTAGGATATGTAGCAGACATTTTGAGGACAGTGCTTATTTAAAAAGTCAAGAACAAATTTCGGCAAATGTAACCAGTGCTCCTAGAAAGAGACTTTTGAAGTCACTTGCAGTTCCAACTCTTCTTCTTCACTTGCCTAAATCTAAAGGTCAGTATCAACCATCTCTAATGATATTACTGTAATTAGTCCATATGTATAATCTTGGAAATAACTGTATATACAATGTTATAAATATAGGTTATACATATATACACGTAAAGAGAGAGAGAGAGAGAGAGAGAGAGAGAGAGAGAGAGAGAGAGAGAGAGAGAGAGAGAGAGAGAGAGAGAGAGAGAGAGAGAGAGAGAGAGATATTTCATAGCCTTATAATAAGAAAAAAATTATGATCGAACATATTTTCAAAGTAAATAAAAATGAAATGAGAGAGAGAGAGAGAGAGAGAGAGAGAGAGAGAGAGAGAGAGAGAGAGAGAGAGAGAGAGAGAGCGAAAAAAAAGAATTTTTTTATTACTTGGCATAACTAATATTATTTCTTCTTTATATTAGGTACTGATGAGCTAAACAGATTTCGACAATCACGTGCAGAGAGAAGAAATCTGAAACGATTAGTTGAAGAATCATTTGAAGAAAATAGATCAGTATGTGGTGAAGAAATTCATGTTGAAAATGGAGATGTTTCATTCGTGCAAGATTTGGATGACGTAGATCAGCAAGATGAAACAAAGACACTGGAGGATGTGCAGCGCCAACTAGAAGAGGTTATGCAGGAAAGAAATAATCTCATCTCAGAAAAAGAACAGTGGGAGAAAGAAAAGAGAGTGTTAGTGGATAATATTAACAAATTAAATAACGACGTTTTACGGTGCAAGACATTCCTTGGCAAACTTTTTTTCTCCATCTCATGTGGAAAGCATCATAAATGGTAAATACATGAAACGTTGGTCAGTGTCTGATATAAGCCGAGCAATAACTTTAAGGAATATAGGTCCTAAAGCATATAAATATTTGCGTAAACAATGTGGAATTCCTCTTCCTTCAGAGAGTACTTTAAAACGTTGGTCATCAAAAATAGACGCGGAACCGGGCATTTTGCAAACAGTGCTTCAAATGTTGAAAGAAAAGGGTCATTCAATGAATGAATATAAACGATTATGTGTTATGTCTTTTGATGAATGTACAATTTCTCAAATCTGGTCCTACGATAGGGGAATAGACGAATTATTTGATCCACAATCTAGAGTGCAGTGTGTAATGATTCGAGGACTTACACAAGCATGGAAACAGCTTGTTTTTTACAATTTCAACACCAATATGACCAAAGACTTATTATACAAGTTAATTGTAAGTGTAGAGAGTATTGGTTTTCCAGTGGTAGCTATAGTAAGTGATATGGGCCCTACAAATGTCAGCCTTTGGAATAGTATTGGTATAAGTACAGAAACCATTTCATTTTTTCAAATCCTTATGATTCGGAGAGAGAGTGTATGTATTTGCCGACCCCCTCATCTCATTAAACTAATAAGGAATAATTTTCTTGATTATGGCTTCCAGTTAAGTGATGGAAGCTTTGTTCAAAGTGAATGTGTACGAGAAATTGTCAAGAAGAGTGTAAGTGATTTACGACCCACCTATCGCTTGACTGAAAATAATTTATGTGTTAAGGGAACAGCACGCATGAATGTGAAGAAAGCCGTTCAGCTTCTATCAGAAACTACTTCAAAAGCAATAGACTTTTATGGAAAACAAGGACTTTTAGAGAGCAAACATTGGAAAAGTACTCGAGATTTTATCAAACTTGCTGATGCATGGTTTGATTTATTCAATTCAAGAGTTCCTTATGACAAAAAGGCACAAAGAAATGCATATGGGTTGCAACTGACACAACAAAATAAAATTCTGGAGGAAATGAAAAGCGTTGCTAAAACAATGAGAGTGTGTGGGCGTAAACGTGTGAGCCTGTATCAGTTTCAGAAGGGAATTATCATTTCGTGCAAATCTTTGCCCCTGTTATATGAAATGGTGAAAGCTAAATATGATGTATCATACATATTAACTTACAGACTCAATCAGGATGGATTAGAGCATATGTTTGGATGCATCCGACAAATGGGCATTTGCTACGATCATCCTTGTCCGGTTACATTTAAGAGAAGAATTAAGTCATATCTTCTCGGTAAAGACATTTCTATAATGGGAAGGAATTGCAATAACCCTAACCAATGTAGTGATGCCACGATGTGTAAAGAATCATACATTTCTCATGATAAGAGTGAAGATGTGGCAGAAAAGGATTTGGAAAAAGAGCTCTCTATCTCAGCCATGGTGTTTGCTTCCATGGAGGAAAAAGATTTTATCACAGAAGACGACAATACATACGATTTGGAATTTGAAGAACGGACAAGTACTTTGTCACATGTTGCAGACAGAGAGGGTCTTCGGTATGTTGGCGGATACATGGCCTCAAAATTTCCTAGGTATCAATTTCTAGGCTGCAAGTTGGAGAATAAAAGTGGCACTTGGGTTAGCGTTATTGAGAGACAGCAAAATAAGTTAACATTGCCAAGTAAGGAATTTTATGAAAAGCTGAAAATAATGGAAAAACTGTTCAATATTCATCATGGATATGATACTCTTAGGCCAGGAAAGGGTAATGTGCAAGCATTATCATTCATTATTGAAAAACATGTAATGCTCCCTATGGATATAATAACATTTTTCGTAAGATGTCGCATGTTTTTTAGAATGAGAGTGTTGAATAATAAAATTGTATCTAATAGATCAAAATGTAACAAAATACTCAAGCTTTCAAAATAATGGATTTGTACTTTTGTAAATAAATATCTCCATATCATGGATTAGTATTGATTTTTCTTTGCCTTATGAATTACTGAATAATATGTCAAATACTCTCCATACCCATATGCTTAAACAATTAAACACATATATGAGTGTCTGTGCATATATGTATTCATTCTTGCATTACATAAAAAAGAAAAAAGACGGGTACAAAGAAAACATCAACAAAAAACAAGTTCATTTCGGGTCGCCTATATTCCGATCGTCTGACTGACCCACTCGACTTGGGTTTGACCGTTTGGACACCAGCAGAGGGATTAGCTACCCCAAACTTACCCCCACCATAGAAGTGAGCGTACCTCTCTACTCTCTTTACCCAGTTTCAACAATATTTACCCCACACACATTATTATGTCATTATGCATTTTCTGTAAATAAATGCATAGAATTCCCATTATGAATGTCGAACACTTTCACTCCAATATCATATATGTCCGTATGATTGGACTATGGACATATCTGATAAGGAAAAATGAAAAATCAAATGGATGCATCTGTATAATTTTCCATTCTTTTTGTTTCAATAGGTAACGACATGACTATATGTATGATTTTCCATTAATTTTTTTTTAAATAATGGTAATGACGTAACAGAATATGTAAGATTTTCTTTGCTTTTTGTTCATATACTGTAGATAGCCTAATGACACTGTCAATGTAAGCCTACTGTATATGATTTTATTTTGTTTTGTGACATAATACATCAGTATGAATTTCCATTCTTTTTGTTTAAATATATAAAGCTATAAAAGTCTTCTGATTCATCTCATTATCCTACATGCGCTATATAGTGATGCAGGGGTGTGGGAAACATTTACGGGAATTAAGAGCTTTCTCAGATATGTTCAGACACACGGACATATATGATATTGGAGTGAGTGTTCGACAGTCATAATGGGAATTCTGTGCATTTACTTACAGAAAATTTAATGACATAATAATACGGTAAATACTGTCGAAACTGCAAACTTCTCACATCACTAATTGGCAACTGTCAACGGTGCCTCAAAGATCTCGCTGTTTGCAGACCACCGTCTCTCGGCACTATTCAAACTGAGTCAAGAACGGATGCAACATAATACGACATATTCTTCATTTTCTCTTCACATATCATACGCATCTAAAATCTGAAAGCACCAGCGTATTCAGGGTGAATTTATTGTATGAAAACACAAGTTTTATTTTATCTTGATCGTATGAATGATGCAAAATCCGACGATATGTAAAAACAGGTATAAAGAATAAAATGCTTCTCTCTTCACTTTTACTCGTTGTAATTCCTTTGTGTTTTATCTTACTGATTTCAGGAAATCACGGTTTAGTTGTACAATTAATACCGAATCCTATGGTATGACCGAAACTTTCCTATCTTGTGTAAAACGTGAGATAAATGAAGAAATATAAAATTATTTCAAGTTTTCTGAGCTACAGACATTAAAATGAAACAGTGAGCGAGCTGCATAGCTCCCAGTACCAGCCAATCAGAGGCCGCCAAACAAACGTCTCATAGGCTCAAGAATCTACCTTAAGTGAATCGGCTATAGCAAAGAATACAAGTTGCCCCTGCCCAGGGTGCAGTACCACACAAAATAACCAGAACAAAAATACAGTCACCAAAAACCACCAAATCAATATTAAAAACACCAATACCCAAACATTAAAAAGAAATGACTGGAGGGTACTCCAAGTACACAGTACTCCCAGGCTCCCCTAGGACTCAACACCCTATGCAAGGCGAAGAGATAAAAGGAAGGAACACTGCCTCCTCCCCCAACACCACACCAGCCATGTAAAACGAACCCAAGGTACTGCACATACCACATACTGTTTCTGTATCCCTTAATAATGACAAGCAAAAACCGATTTGCACTTCCAAAAAGTCATATGTAAGATACAAGCTAGTGATAAGTTTCGCTTAAACGCTAGGGAAGTAGCGATTGCCCATATCTCATGAGCTTTCACTTTACGAGTGAAAAAACTCTTCTCTAACCATGGAGTGTGCTTTGGATATGAGGTCTCTGAGGAAGAATGCCAGGGCATTCTTAGGCAGAGGCCACGAAGGATTTTTCACAGAACACCAAAGACTGCTTGAAGTTCCACGAATAGACTTCGTTCTGTAGAGGTAATATTTAAGGGCCTTCACAGGGCAGAGAGTTCCCTCCTCTTCAACTGGACTCACAACTTCAGACAAGCTTTTAATAGTAAAAAAGAACGAGGCCATGGTTTCGATGGTATTTTGTTCTTAGCCAAGAATCCCAAGGAAAAGAACAAACTGCATTTCCCTGGGAAAAGCCAATTCTTCTATCTAAAGCATGAATCTCACTGGCCTTTCTGGTGTTGCCAAAGTGACCAGGAAAAGGGTCTTCCTAGTAAGATCTCTTAAGGAGATAGAGTGCATGGGTTCAAAACAAGGACTGGATAGCCATCTATGGACGATGTCTAGGTTCCAGGAGACTAAGGGAGTTTCCTTTTGCATGACTGATTTGAAGGACTTTATTAGATCCGACAAATCTTGGTTGAAGGATAAATCCATTCCTCTGTGGCAGAAGATAGAGCTTAGCATGGCTCTGTACCCCTTTTATAGTGGAAGTGGAGAGGCCTCTAGAAGTTCGCAGACATAGCAGAAAATCTGCTATTTCTGCTACACAGGTTTTAGTAGAGGAAACATTGTGTCTTCTGCACCATGACCTGAAGATGGACCACTTTGCCTGGTAGACCTTTTCTGAGCTTTTGAAAAGCCCTTCTTTCTGTGCAATCGCTTAACAGTTTGTACCCTGTCAGGGACAGAGTAGACAGGTTTTGGTGAGACTGCCTGAAGTGCGGTTGTCTGAGTAGCTGCTGCTTTTGAGGCAGCAGTCTCAGAAAGTTTGCAAGCAGTTCGAGCAGATCCAGAAACCACTCTTTCGCAGGCCAAAAGGGAGCTATCAATATCATGGAGACATTTTGGTGGGACTGGAATTTGTTTAACACTTGCCTCACCATACGGAACAGAAGAAAAGCATAGAGTTCTTTGTTTGACCAGTCCTGCAGCATTGCATTGGTTGCCACTGCTAGAGGATCTGGGACTGGTGAACAGAACAGAGGAAGCCAATGGTTCCTGGAGGATGCAAAAAGATCCAATATAGGTTTCTCCCAGTTTCCATAGACCCAGACAAACTATTGGATCTGACGTCCACTCTGTAGGAAGGACTTGTTTCTGGCGGCTTAACTTGTCCGCTAGAACATTGAGTTTCCCTTGGATGTAGTGGGTCACCACTCGAGTGTCGTTCTGGTCCAACCAGAGGAGGTCCCTCGCTGTCTTGTACAGAGAGAAAGAGTGGGTCACCCCTGTTTCCTGATGTAGGACAGGGCAGTCGTGCTGTCTGAATGTACTGCCACTGCCTTGTTGTACACTTCTGAGGCGAAGAATTGAAGGCCCAGATAAATCGCCTTTAGTTCTTTTACATTTATGTACTAGGATCTTTGTTCTTGGGACCAAGTTCCTGAGATTTCTTTGCACCCTAGAAGAGCTCCCCAACCTCGATCTAATGCATCTGAGAAGAACTTCAAGTTGGGGTTCAGAGGGAGAAGGGACTTCCCTTCTGTCAATCTTGTCTTGCAACTCCACCAGCGTAGGTCGTCCTTTATGTCCGTCATTACTGGAAATATAAACATGTCCAGGAACTTTTTCCTGTTCCAGCTGACTCTTAGATAATACTGAAGAGGTCTCATATGGAGCCTCCTGAGAGAGACAAACTGCTCCATGGACGACAAAGCGCCCAGAAGGCTCATCCATCTGTTGGCAGAGTAAAAGTCCAGCTCCAAAATCCCACCTACTGTCTTCAGGCACGCTTCTACTCTTTTCAGGACTGGAAAAGCCCGAAAATCCTGAGAGTTTATCTTCTTTCCTAAATAATGAATCTCCTGAGAGGGAGTCAGTTGAGATTTCTTCAGGTTGATGAGAAGGCCCAAATCCTGAGCCAGGAGAAGGGTTCTTCGAAGGTCTTCCATACATTGTTCTCTTGGGTGGAATTGTAGTAACCAGTTGTCGAGATAAAGGGATATTTTGATCCCCATCAGATGAAGCCACTTTGTGAGGGGAGCCAGTACTCTGGTGAAAACTTGAGGGGCTGTCGATAGCCCGAAACTGGAACACTTTGCCCTTGAAAACAAACCTGAGGTACTTTCTTGAAGCAGGGTGTATTGGTATGTGAAAGTACGCGTCCTGCATTTCAATGGATGCCATCCATTCTCCCTGGCAAATGGATGCAAGAACTGTCTGGTTTGTTTCCATCTTGAAAGCTGTCTTTTGTACAAAGACATTCAGGGCACTGACATCTAATACAGGTCTCCAGCCTCCTGACGACTTGGGTACTACGAACAGATGGTTGTAGAATCCTGGAGAATAAGTGTCCTCTATCACTTCTATGGCCTCTTTCAGAACGAGAGACTCGACTTCTTGCGAGAGGGCTGCAAACTTCTTTGAGTCTGGCAAGTAAGGTGTCAATGCGACAGGCGTGTTGACTAAGGGAATGAATGAATGAATGATTTTGAGTTATCTGGCATCGCAACAACTGGGTCACTGATGCCAATATCAATTAAATGAACAACATACTACTATAAAAACAAGAAGATAAAAGAAAATGAATGAAATATTATATTTTTGGGAGAAGACCAGCGTCGATAATAAATTGAAAAATACCACTCGCATCATACACCACATCCTCTCCAAGGATCTTGACAAGGATGAACCTGCCATCCCGGCTAAGGGCCTCAGAGAGGTAATGGCTTCTAATATCCCCAAGACTGGGGCATTCAGCCAGTAAGTGCCTCACCGTCAAGGGGACCAGACAATCCTCACAAAAGGGTGATTCTTCCCGGCCATCAAAAAGCTGTGTGTTAGGTAAGTATGCCCAATCGTTAAGCGGCAAAGAGCCGTCTCCCATCTTCTTGGCATACTGCCATACTTCCAAGGAAATATAACATCCGTAATTTCTTTCATTTTATTTTTTCTCCCATAGTATTCCAATACTCTTGACACAAATTAATCATATATTTTCTAATGCTTGGGAAGAAATCATTATATAAAAGTGGACGTCTCCTTGGAAGTAAATCTGGAGCTGCTGCTTTGGCCAATCTGTCAGCTTCTTCATTTCCATGCGCACCAGCATGTGCTGAAACCAAACAAAACCTAATTTGTTTTCCTTTGTATAATAATAGGTGCACCCATTCCTCAATTTTTAAAACCAAGGGGTTAGTCAAGTTAAAAAAATTAAGTGCCTGTAATGCACTCTTAGAATCGCTAAAAATTGTAAAATTTGTTTCATCATCAATTGCTATTTTTTTCAATAAAATTTAAAATCCCAAGCAACTCTGCCATAAAAATGGATGTTAAAACATGAAGTGCACCTTTTGTACAAAACTTATTACTAAAAACTCCAAATCCAACGCCAGCACTGGATTTAGAGCCATCTGTGAATACACAAGTTGGATCCTTACGAACTTCACTGTTTCCCTAAATATGGAATAGATTTCTATATCTGTCATATTTTTCTTAAAACCATAAAAATATTTACAAAATGAAATTTGTTAATTTCCATAGTGGGGTTTGTTGATCAAGGGAGGTTTGCTCATAAAGGTAATAGTGTAGCCCTCCCTCAGGATAGATACTATCCAGGATTCTGCTCCCTTTTGCTCCCAATGCTCCCAAAAGAGGAGCCTTGTGCTGACCTCTGAGAGGGAGTTACTCCCTTAGACGTAAAGGAATACCACAGTTCCCCTTTCTCAAAACACCCATGGTGTAAAGACCAGCTAATGCCTGGGGAGCTATCTCTTATTCCTGTGTCAATACAGGAAAGAATTCCCAGCCAGTCGGACGAGAAATCGAGGTAACACCACACAATCTCTAATTTTGCGAGCTAAGAGCACCTACAGCCCAGTCTAAAATACTCATCACTTCGAATACCTTAAAGATATTCTACAAAAGGTGCGCTAACTCCGTGGCAGAGAATGTGATCTTGGCCAAAGTGAGAGCAGATCTCTGGGCAGAGTCTATTAGCCTGGAGAAGTCCCACAAGGAGGAGGCAGAAATTCCCAGGGAAGGAGCTTCCCCTGTGGCATAAAAGCGGTAACTCACTCGCGAAAGCCTGGATGATGGAAAACTGAAGGTAGCTTTTCCTTGGTCTCTCTTTTCTGCAAACCACCCTTTGATTTCCCTCAGTGCCTTCTTCGCTAAAGAAGAGAGGACCAACTTAGGTAACTTGGAGGAACCAGCTGTCTGAGCCTCCATAAAAAATGCCAAAGCAGGAGAGGAGGGAGTTGCTGGTGAAAAAAGCTAGGAAAGGTGGCCAAAAGGAACCTCAGCAAGGAGGCATATGCTGTCGAAATTGTCTCCTGTTCTGCTACAACTTCTTCCTCAGAAGAAACAGGTCACAAAGATAAATCAGCAGGAGCCTGGAAAGCCAGAGGAACCTTATTGAGCAGACTCAAAATGCTGTCAAGTTCACTCTGAATAGGATCGGTGACTGCAGAAGCCAGAATACTGGACGAGTGAGCCTGAGTACTAAGAGGAGTCTGTGTGAGTAAGGGATCAGGGTGCAGAAAAGACAAAATTCTGACTGCAGCAGCGACTGAAGAAGCAGTGCGATGCATAGGTTGACTTGTGGGCGCTGATGGACGCTCTGAAATCACAGGAAGGGTAGGCACCAGAGACTTCCAGAATGCTAGGGAGCTCAGGCACCAATTCACATATGGGAGCTGCTGGGCGCTCGGGCACTAATTGATGCACTGAAGCTACTGGGTGCTCAACTTCTGCAGGAAGTTCTGACACTGCTGGGTGCTCAGGCTTTAACCCCTTCGCCACCGGGACGTACACATGTATGTCTTTTACGGTACAGTAATAAAAGACCGCGACGTACGCCTATACGTCTTTCATCCCTCCTCGAAAATCAGAGCTGTTTTCTTCAGCTTGGATGGGTTTCAGGCGTAGTATTGTGTACGAGAGAGGTGCAGAAGCTCCACCCACTATTCATTCTAGCCAATGAGTGTCCGATGGTCGTCGTGACGTCATATTCATATGGGATATAAGGGGTATCGTCCAGCAGCACATGTCAGTGCGCCTCAAGCTGTTATGTATGAAACATTGTCACGATCTTGTGAGTAAACCATTTGGATTCGAAGGCTAAACTTTTTCTCCTTTTGATTGCAGTTATTTTACAGGTTTTTTTTTTATTTTTCAGTATCATGATGTCGGATGATAGTATTTCAGATCCTGGGTAGGAATACCTGCCAGATCTGTCAGATGATTATAGTGATAGTTGTTATAGTTGCTTAGAGGATGACAGCGACACCGAGATTTTAGAAGACATTGAACCCATTGTCGATGAAGGTTGGCAGTTCATAATAGATCCATTTTGTGACAAGCGCCAGACCCACCCCCGATTTCACGGAGGGTGACAATGGGATCTCTGTTTGCACACCCGACTTCACCTGCCCACGAGATGCATTTGTTTCTTTTTGTGATGATGATATTGACAGACTGTGAATGGATGAATGCTCGGGCAGAGGAGTATTTTCGGTCAACAGGAAAGAGTACTATGTTTTTTGAAGAGTTCTTTCATTTTTTTTTACACTCACATGTAATTTTATTATCATTATTTTTTCTACTACAAGTTGTAGTAGTAGTGGTATTACTGTTGAATTTTTTTATTATTATTATTATTATTATTACGATTATGATTATTATTATTATTATTATTATTACCAATGCCATAAACATTCATTGATGTATACTAACTGTTTCCGTAAGAAAACTAGTATATACTGCTATTACTACTAGTACTATTTTACTAATACTTTACTACTTTTTCTGCTACTTTATTTCTACTACTTTACTACTATTTCTATTTCTGCAATTACTTTTCCACTAAATATTCCTCTTTTTCGATATATATATATATATATATATATATATATATATATATATATATATATATATATTATATATATGTATATAGCCAATGTGGTGAAAAATATTCATTGGTATGTACACAATGTTTTCACATAAGAATATAAATGAAAAATATGAATAACAGAAAGTTTAGTGGGAGCAAATGATGACTGATATACTCGCGGTCTCATGCGGTATGCAAGCGTTATCGGCAGTGCAACAGGCCAGTGGCGAAGGGGTTAAACGATGATCCTTGGAAGAGGTTCTTCTAGAAGATGAAGAGCGCCTACGAGACACTTGGAACTTCAGTGCCGAAAGATGATCCTCAGCTAAGAGGTTACCTTAAGAAAAATGCTCCAGACTGTCCTAGTGACTATAAGAGGGGCGCTCGAGATCCTTACTCTTCTTGCAAAGTACAGGAGAAGAGTTCACGATGTCCACTGCACGCCTTTCCAGCGGTCGTGACTTGTCTGAAAAGCACCACTGGCACCTGGGACTTTGATCCTCAGAACTAAAAGACATACAATGCATGTCCACTTTAAGGCCTTTCCAATGGCCCTTGGTGACAACAAATGATGTAATCCATGGAAAATTTTTGGAAAACTTTAAACTTTAATTTTGACTATTATTTTTTCCATTTTTGAACACACTATAGCAAGTACAGGTACGTACAGGTACATGTATTCAGCTTCAAACTGACACCAAAACCAGTTTTATACCATGAAAAATCAAATTCACAGTGAGCATTGAAATTATTACGATGTTCATAAGTGGTGAGTATATGTACTAAATTTCAAAGGGTTAAGGTATTCACAGCTCACCAGAAATGGGTAGCGAGCACAAAATAAGAAATAATGAAAAGTTTAATACATGTATGTTCAGAAATTATTGTAAATATGAATAGAAATTGAACTAACAAAAGAGAGAGAGAGAGAGAGAGAGAGAGAGAGAGAGAGAGAGAGAGAGAGAGAGAGAGAGAGAGAGAGAGAGAGAGAGAGAGAGAGGCTCAAGCACAAATGTTATTCATGACTGACAACCTGCAGACAGGAGTGCAAATTAAGAGTATGTATTATCTATAGTAGAAAATTAATAATATTAAAACCAAAGTAAATTATCTACCATTGATACACCAAAGTAAATTATCTACCACTGATACACCAAAGTAAATTATCTACCATTAATACAATCTCTTGATGAAAAAAGTTCAAAATTAAAATGAAGTATCAGTGGAAGTAGCTAGTATTGCAACCCAAAGTAAATGTCATAGGCTATTAGTAAGATAGTTTCTGAACAATACTATTGCATAGAAATGTAAAACTATATAGAAACAGTATCCATATACTATACATTCTTACATAAATATCCAAAATAACATTTAAAGCCTCTCAATATTGACTCAACAAACCTGAGCATGTTTTACTTTCCTTAAAAGCTCCTTTCCTTACTTCAACTACAAATGGAAAGAATATATACAATAACTTACCGATAATCCTGCACTGCAGCTAGAGTATCACCAACTTCACACAAAGCAGACCTTAGGCTCTTGTTCAGTGTCTCAAATTCTCCATAGTCACTCAAAACTTTTGATAACTCGTCTCCCTTATCTCGAAGCCATTAATAAGAAAAGGGAAAGATTCAATTATTACTTCTATTTTTCAATATCAAAAAAAAAAGGTCAAAGAAATTCTCTGCAAGGGGGTACCACTTGTATGGCAATCTGCTTTCTTCCTTTTACATTTCATCTGTTCCCTTTTGTTTTCTCCCCACTTAGCTGTCCAGCTTCTGTTACTTAACCTTGTGCCAATTTTCATCTCCCATTCAAGAATAAATCCTTTGGGAGGGTACTTTGGATTTTGAAATGTGATGCAGTGGCCTTGGCTCACTAATCTATAACAATTAAGTATGGAAATTATTGGTAATGATGTCACTTACAACTATATTTTGATTATTGTATAAGTAGCCTAAACTCTGAAGTGGGTTTCAAATCTGCTGTTAATAATGTAAACCAAATAATGACAAAAATACCATACAGGTATACAAAAAGGCAAACAGAACAAAAATGTACAGTATTGCTTCAAAACATCAAAAGACATCTGAATACAGTAAGCCTCTGTTTACTTCATGAAATGGACAGGCAATCCAAACAAATACAAAAATGTCCTAAATGTTATAATTATAACTATCAGGATGCAAAACAAGTGTCTTCATAATCCATAAAATCCATGAACTAAGGCCCCTCAAAGCCAAACTCTCCGATATAGAGGGGGCTTGCATGGTGCAATGAAGAAGTGGGTGATGGTGGTGAGGTTGGTATTTCTATTCAAGAAGATTCAACAATGTCACTATATACTGCCGTTTTGTTACCAAAGGAAACAACTTTCTTGGTCTTGTGACCCTCTTCCAGGTTGAAGATGTTACAAATCTAACCTAGTGTTTTTTTACTACACAGCCTCATTCTAACCTGCTAATGGACCATGTGGAGATTCAATGGCTTACACTAAGTGGGGCTCATCCAAACCTGGGTTAAAAAGTGTTTTCTTAAGTGTGAAAAAGAATCAGGAGCACCTGGATCAGAGGAAGGATGTTTAACTATGATAGTAGAAGCTTCTCATATTTTAGGCAAATGAACTCTCTTCCTCTTGAAAGTATTAAGAGGAACTCTTAAGAGCTGAGGTCACATCCAAATATTTTGGAGATAGAACAGGAGAGGCTGATGAATCACTTTCCTCGAGTCTCATAAAGTCCCAGAAAACTCTCACCTAATGGCAGTCTATTGCTTAATTGACAAGCTTCAACAAGCTGACAACTTTAACAAAACTCTTAATAAATGTGCACCAGTTAAGGTAGGTGACACTGACAAACAGCTGTTTCTCAATTCAGTTGTTTATGTCAGTACTGTTATTTAAGCTAGTGTTTTGTACAAAATAGTAAGTGGTTGTTAATTATAAGAAATAGTAATATACAGTAATCCTTCAATTATCCAGAACTCAACATTATCTGAAACACCTGGACCAGGGACCAAGGCCCCAAAGATATATGATACTGTATTTATAAATTAAAAAAAAATTTAAAAAATCTCTGATGGTTGGCAATGTTGCACGGCCCCAGAAAATGTTGATAACACTGCTTACACTCATAAACAGACTGCGAAAGGGTTTTGGGGGTGGGGGAGGCCTCAAGAAGTTTCCACAGTGGGGGGGCTGGATGAATGGGCTCCATGGGAGAGGAGGGGTAGTACAACCGTGTAGAGGAACCCACTTGAAGAAGGGGTTGTTTGGAAGGTGGGTGGGGATGGGGAGCAGTTTCTCTGGCTGGAAGGGGGTGGGGATGCAGTGTAGGATGGGTGAAGAAGACTAGGTGGGTCTGACTTGCTAGAGCTTGTTTTGTTTCATGTTGTTATGCTTATGATTTTTTAATTTATATTTTACACTATTCTCATTTATATTTTTACTGTATTTTCTCACTTTTTATCTTTACAACATGAAAGATAAACACAATTGTGTGTGGGGAACGTACGTATGCACACATTCATTTGTTGGTGTCAGTGAACTTGCTAGAGCTTGTTTTGTTTCATGTCGTTATGCTTATGATTTTTTTTATCTACATTTTATGCTATTCTCATGTATATTTTTACTGTCTTTTCTCATTTTTTATTTTTACAGCCCAAAAGATAAATGCAATCATGTATGTTGGGTACATACATATGTACACACACACTCATTTGCTGGTGCTGGTGAACTTTCTACAGCTTGTTTTGTTTTGTTTTGGCATAAAATAAAAATGGCAAATGTAATACTGCACAGAAACACACACAAACACAATCGCACATGCATTCATGGTGATATTATGAGGTTATGTGAAAAATCATTAATTCCAATACAGGCAGTCATCGGTTATCGGCGGGGGTTCCATTCTGGGGGTGTGATGATAACTGAAAATCGCTACTAACTGAAAAAATACGATTTCTGGTGCTTTTTCGGCGATTTTCAAGTTTATCGGCGCCGAAAAGTGCCGATTTTCGGTTATCGGCACCTCTGTTAGGTATGTATCAACGCCAATACCCAATTGTCAGCATCGATAAGCAGAAATTGGAGATTTTCAGCGCTGAAAATTGCAGATTTTTGTCGCTAGACAAGCCCCATAAAACCAGATCGCCATTAACCGAGCCCGCCGTTAACCAGGGACTGCCTGTAATACAAAAAATTGTCAACTACTTTTTAATACTGTTCTTCAAATGAATTTGCTTTGAACATTCATCACTGAGAAATGCCATATGTACTAAAGATGTAAACACACGGTGTTTTACACAAACAGTTTCCATGATAGTCTAAACTTACCCAACAAATTTCATTTTTGGTAGATTGTACAAGATCACCAAACTTATGATTTATATAACAGCTCATAACCAGTT
Source organism: Macrobrachium rosenbergii (assembly GCF_040412425.1). NCBI lineage: Eukaryota > Metazoa > Arthropoda > Malacostraca > Decapoda > Palaemonidae > Macrobrachium > Macrobrachium rosenbergii. Next base: position 29,657,596 of record NC_089749.1, read on the forward strand.
CTTAAAATCAACAACCACTTACCAAGGAAATGACACGAACAACATCGAGTATAATGTAAACAAAAGAATCGGGAAACGGTTGTTTTGTGATTTTGAAGCATTTTTCTTTAACAAAGAATATTAGTTTACCTTTGTATACTGTTTCACATTTTATTTTTGTACAAGAATAAAAATGCAAACCCCAGTCAAAGATTCGTTTCTTTTAGCAGCTAAAAAAATGATTCTCCTAATTCTTCCATTAGTAGGCTCAATCAGCTGATCTTGCAACTGTAAACACTGTCAAAGCAAATAGCGGAGCATTGGTTTTTTAACCTTAAAGGATGGGTTAATTATATATCATGGACACCCCAAGACCGGGCAAACTTTAAGGTTGGCCAATTTAAGAAAAACACATCAATGGAAAGCAATAGGTAAGCAAATGCACATGGTGTAAAAAAAAAAAAAAAAAAAAAATTCTAGAAAATTTTCCCTACCTTCCAAGGGAAGTTGAAAGTGACCACAGTATTTACAACCCTGTGTGGAGCCTCTTTTACAACACTCGTAAACTTTACCAAGTTGTATAGGCAGTCCCCGGTTATTGGTGGGGGTTCCGTTCCGACGGCATAACGATAAGCGAAAACCGCTGATAACCGAAAATCGTTGACTTTCAGTTATCGGTGCCTCTGTTAGGTATGTATCGGTGCCAATACCCGATTATCAGCGCCGATCAGCAGAAACCAGCACATATCGGTGCTGAAATTTGCAGATTTTCGTCGCTACACAAGCATCGAAAATCCAGATCACCGATAACAGAGACTGCCGATAACCAGGGACTGCCTGTACATGTTTTTTCTAATAATTTATTTTATTTTATTTTGTAAAATTATAATTACAGCTCAACAATATCATAACAGATAAGAACTAAGATCAGTAACAAATTCTGAGTATATTTGTTGTAAAATATTTACACAAATTTACTGAGATTGGGAGATGTAGTAACTTTTTTGGAGGTACAGTATACATGTTTTTTCTAATATTTATTTCCTTTTTTCTTTGCAAAATTACAATTATAACTGACATCATATCATAAAAGATAAGAACTAAAACCAACAGCAATCCCTGGGTATATTTATGAGCAAATAAATAAAAAGACGTCATGGGAGAGAGAGGAACAAGACATCCCCCATCAAGTCAAGAACAATACTGATCTCCCTGAGATGCCCACTGACAGCTGAGCTGAGTCTAAAGTTGCCACCAGTCATTTATGGGCCATTGAAGTGATGGAAACTCTCTCTTGCTTGATAGTATGGCACGTAATATTATTATTCATATGAGCATTCCTGTCCATCACCAAAAACCTGTTATAGATACCCATTTGAGGATTCCCATCCATTACAGGTTAATACATATTAAGATGATATATTTTAATAACGCAGTATAAATGGATTCATTTAGCAAAATATTAGTTTCATTATCTTTATCTTAAATACAGCTGTAATAGACTATTTGGATACTGTAAGTGTAACACCTAGCCTAGGTCAACAGTTCACACACATTCTGTATACCGTATATGGTAATGCAATATGGTAACAATTGATACGAAAGTTGCTGTATGAAAATACATTAATGGTGATAAAACCATGGTAGGCTGTGGGTAAACACAGGCAGGCTATGTACCTACTGAACTATGTCATTTACAAGAGAGAAAAAGAAGGGGTCAATTTTTCAAAGTGCATTTATGCAGTATATTTTGTTACAAATGTGGAAAAAGGTAGATAACTGCCTTTTGCATAAAGTTTTCAGTTTAAAATGCAATGGTTAATGTTTATATGCATACTGAGGCATTTAAATTATGTTATATTGACAAAGTTAGGTAAGGAAGGGTACAAAGTTCCCCTTGAACACCCCTAGATGTTTTTACTTGCCTTTATCCGGACTTCACCATTATGCAGCGGGCCCTTGGCTCTATTAATCCGGATAATTGAAGGATTACTAATTAGGCAAGCTACAAGTTTGGTAAACCTGATCAAACATATGACATTTTGCATTTAGCCCAATGAACTTTAGCTGAGGCCTATTATGTAGTCAAAAGCTAACTTAGATCAAATAGACATCATCAGTGGAATCTAACAAAATTGAGACAAGCATATGGAGCTTAGCCTGGTAAAACATACCGAAATGAAACTGGCACATTAAGCATAGCCTAGTGTAATTTACCAAAAACGCAGCTTGCATGATACACAACATATGAGATAAAATCATGTTTTGTTGACAAAATTATGCGGGTTGCATACATGAGATCAGATGACACATGAGTATGTATGTTCATTATGGTTCTTTAGGTGCTGTATATTTTTCAGCTTTGCAAAATTTTTTTTGTTGGAAATAAAATGTGCTAGTATATAAAAGTTTCAGATAATGGGTTGAAAAAATGTATAACAAATTGATCATGAATCACCTACAATAGTATTACTGTATATAACATGAACCACCTACAATAGTATTGCTGTATATAACATGAATCACCTACAACAGTATTACTGTATATAACATGAACCATCTACAATAGTATTACTGTATATAACATGAACCACCTACAATAGTATTGCTGTATATAACATGAACCACCTACAATAGTATTACTGTATATAACATGAATCACCTACAATAGTATTACTGTATATAACATGAACCACCTACAATAGTATTGCTGTATATAACAATGTCATAAATACAGCCTAAAAATAACATTCAAATTTTTAACATAATTCTATTGATTTATAATACTGTAATCTGTATTGTGGGTCCTCAGACACTCTCCAAGAACACTTCCAATTGGTCAGGTATACATCTGGGCCTCTAAGCACCCCTGCTAGAAGTTGTCATTTAGTGTTTTTTGGACTCATTGCAAGAAAGGAATGGTCAGGAAGCAGGTACTTTATGTAAATTACTGGGTTAGTTTTCACAAAATTTTACTTGTTTCAACAACAAACCCATTTATTTCCAACACCCTCAGTTGCTATTTAGGTGGGAAGGTTTCTCGCCACACTAAGGTGAAATTGACCCAAAGCACTGAACTTTGTGAACTATGTGAACTTTTTACATTTAGGTGAACAAAAGGTTGGAGTAAGTACTTGGGCATTCTCTGTCATCACATATCTCAAGTAAAAAAAAAAAGACTGTAAGTTTCTATTTACAAAACACATTTAAATGTTTCCATATTTTGGCATGACTTACAGCCTCTCTTAGTTTAAATTCAAACCAAAGGGCTTAATCAGGTACTTACTTGGCTGTCTTTCTTGCATACGATCCAAGTGTTGTACAAATGTTACCAAAATGCTTTTCAACCCCAGATATTCGTTCTTGAATGAACTTGTATTGCTCAGAACTGTAATAAAATTTAAAATGTATGAAGAAGAACATATATTCCTCTGATGCTATCATACTGCTAATAATGTATAAGAAATTTGAAATTACCATGTAATGCAGTTGAATTTTTAAACTTCCCAGTGCCAAGGCAATTATTCTCAGTAAAAGTTATACAGTGACAATAACTGATCTCTACATTACTTTAGTCATCAAAACTTATGAAAATAAGAGGAAAATTTTAAAGTTACACATTTTTAAAGTAATCAGTATTCTTCTTAGGTATACAAACCACAGCCTTTTATTTAGGAGTATTTCTTAGGTGGGAGGTAGTAGTCTAAACTAACTGGCAAGCTGAATACCCACCTGGAAATGCCACATTACTGGTCAAAATGACTTCTGTCCATCCCTATTTAGTTTGACATAAGAGATGCTAGACTGATAAGTCCCTGAACTCAAGTGAGAAATATCTGGATTCTTACTTGTGCTGTGTTCCAAAATCTTAGAGAACTAGTGTGACCCCTACGAGGGGTGACATGTTGGAAGGCAACTAAACTGGTTACCTGAATGTGTTATCTGAATCTGTGCCTGTTCCAGCACAGACTCAGCCCAAGCTGCTGCCTTGCAGAGGGAGGATAAGGAGGAAGAACAAAGAGAGGAACCAATCACTCAACCCTTCAACCAGCCTTACACCCTCCACGCACCTTAGGTGAGATGCTTTTCCCTAATTGGCATTGCTAATTTTATTGATCCTTTTCCAGGTGTTCCTATCCTGTCTTCCCTTTCATCTATGCTTTGTTTGTCATCTTCTTGAATGCAGTCTCTTCAACTTCTCTTAGGCTTTCCTCTCTGTCATGTCCCCAGCACTTTCATTTCCAGGATGTCTCCCAAAATATGTTGCTAATCATCTTCCCTCCTCATCAGATGCCCAAACCATCTCAACCTTGACTCTTAAGCTTTCTTTGGCACTTCAATGACTTTTGATAATTCGCTAATGTATTAATTTCTTATTCTACCTACTCCCATTGCTACACTCATCCATCCAAGCATGCTCATTTTTGCCATGTCTAACTTATTTTGTTCTATTTTCTTTAGTGGTAGTGCTTCAAGTCCACACAACATAGCAGTCTTACAAACACCTTATGTACCCTGTCCTTCCTTGTCACATAGTACATCTGATACACCACTCCAATTATTCCATCCTCCTTGAATTCTATGGTTAACCTCTTTACCCATTTTACCCCTTGTATCTATTCTCAAGGCCAGATACTTAAACACTCTCTTTGTGTTCACTTATCTATGCTGATCAAGGCTTGCTGGTCATTATCCATCCAATCTGTCATATATTTAGTCTTTTTCCAGCCTACCATTATCCCCCTACTCTCTAATGCATACCTTGTCTTACCTTGCTCTCTCTAGCTTCTGCAATAAAAAATGTCATCATTATAGAACATGTCAAGGGAGCTTCCCCCTTTCATCCTTGGTCATTACATTCAGCACAATACTGAACAAGAAGGGACTCAGTGCTGATCCCTAGCACAGTCCTACCTTGACCTGGAAGCTGCTGGTCATCCCCCATGACACTTCTCACAGTGGCTGTTACATTTCTATACATTTAACTATGTAATTACTCTCACTATTTTTCCAGTGCTACCAGCTCTCTCAAACTTCATCTCATTTCCTGACTAGGAACTCCATCATATGCCATTTCTAGACCAATAAAGACTATATGAAGAGCCTTGTGCTTCTATGTGTACTGTACTTCTCCACTAATGCCTAGTTAGTCTCCAGATCTTGACCTCCTGTCTAAATCTTCAGTCTATAATTCTTTCCAATATTTTCATTATCTAGGTCATTAATTTAATTCTTCTACACTTCTCACAATTTTGCCTGTCTCCTTTCTCTTTAAAAATCTGTAACATTGCACTCTCTTTCCATTTTTCAGATATAATGTACTTTCCCACAACTTCCCTCTTACATAAAAGGTTATGGCTTGCATTCCTGTAGGAACAAAGAAGCATTTTCTATAACACTGATTTGTAATTCACTAATTATACCTTTTTGAATCCTTCAATTTACTTTACTATTTTAATTTCATCTACAATTCAAACAAGTTCTCCAGACTTACTGAACTTTGTTTAAATTATCTGTTGAAAACATGATGAGATTACAGGATTCTTGAAGATGATGCAGAAACCTGGGAAAAAGCAATATTAAAATATAATTGTGGAGGAAAACAAAATATAAAATATCAAATTAGATATACTGCAATTACAATAACCTGCTGTCATAATTAAAAAAATAATAATATTCTGTATATTATAAAGCAAAAAAAAAAAATTAATTTTCAGACACTTTAACTCTAGCTCTATTGAGAGTAATTTTTGAAAGAATGTATATAAAGTAGGTATAAAAAAATTGCAATTTGTGGTATTGTGGGGGTGGTAGAGCAGCGTAAGTTGTTTTTGTTATTTTGGGGGGTTGAGGATGAGTTAGGAGGGCTGGGAGCCCTTGTCGGCACGGGAGCTTTCACAACTGTTGTTGGGTTAAAAGTATCAACATCACTTAAACACAATTTTGTTTATCACTATTCTTTGGAAGCTTGAATTTCAAGTCAATGGCCCCTGTAGGTTTGTTCCATATGAACAGGGTTCATCTGAATAATTCTGAGTGGCTGAGTACTGCAAGGGGGTAGACCATGGTAAGCACTTACTGTGCTAGGTGGGAGAGCGTGAGAGCACAGTGTGAAGGGTTGCACAGCTTTCATCTATTTTGACTGTCTCATGTAATTTTTTCACCTTATTTTAAAAATGACATTTTTATGACAAAATGAAGTTTCATTATACTTACCAAAACACTGTAAATGCTTTAATCTCTTAAATTTCGACACGTCCGAGATACATTTTTTCAAACTTTGTTTGGAACGCTGATATAATTGGTGGGAGATCCAACCCCACCGGATGCTGGTGGGGGGGAGTGGAAGGAGACTAGCCCAGTAAACAGCACCAGTTTCAATCTCGGCATACATAAGTGATAGCCTGAGATAACGCTGGCCCCTGCGGGGAGGAGGAGGCCTTAAGTTACAGTGTTTTGGTAAGTATAATGAAACTTCATTTTATCATAAAAATGTCATTTTCATTATAATGCCTTACCAAAACACTGTAAAAGCTGATTCCACATTTAAGGTGGAAGGGCAGGGGATGAGGTATCAGCTATCGAAAGGATACATCATCATAAAAAAGGGACAAACTCTAAACATGGGCATCATATGGATCCCTACCAATAAAAAGGCAGGTGTCTCCTTACCTGGTAGATGGGCTTTTGCATGGAGGTACTGCTGCCGGTTGAAGCTCCACTACCTGCAGAGGCATTGAGCATAAGCACTGCTAGCTACTCTGCTCTATTGTTCCCCTAGTAGTCAGGGAAGTACACCGCTGACTAAGACAAGGGGTGACTTTCCATTGCTCTTGCCCTGAGCAATTGGAAAGCAACCAGACTGAAAACGGGCCTCACCACCTAACCTAAAACTAGTTAAAAACAAAACATCCCCTTCTCTATACCCTCTATAGCTGAAACTAGACTGGAGGGTACCCCAGATGAAGTGAACACCCCCAGCTTCCCTTTAACTCAGCAACCATAAAATCACAAGGAGAAGGTAAGATAAAGAACCTACTCCCCTAGTGTGTTCCCCCTAAAACCAAGCCAGCTACAGATAAGGGACCTAACACAAACAGGTCCTGGTACGCAACTTCTACCTCCTAGGGTAGTGAGACGCAAACACTGATTTCGATCTCCAGAAGGTGCTCTGTGTGATCTGCGAAAGTGACTTATTATGACGGAAAGCCACTGAAGTTGCTATTGAACGCACTTCATGAATGTGAGACTTGACTAGGTGTGCGTCCTCTTCATTGATGTGTCTGTGCGCCTCCAGAATGAGTTCCTTGACGAAGAAAGCAAGGGCATTTTTGGATAAAGGTCTGGTTGGGTCTTTCACTGAACACCAGAGGTTAGAGGAATCTCCTCTGATGTTGGCAGTTCTGGCTAAGTAAGCCTTGATAGCTCTAACGGGGTACAAAAAAGCCTCTAATTCTTGAGGGCCAGCCACTTCGGAGAGGTTTTGAACAGTAAAGGATTGAGGCCAAGGATTGGAAGGGGACTCATTCTTGGCCAAAAAATTCAAGGTGAAAGAACAAACAACATTACCTTGTGAAAAACCCACTTTCTTGTCAATGGCATGTATTTCACTAACTCTCTTTGCCGTTGCTAAGGTAACCAGAAAAAGGACTTTCTTAGTGAGGTCTCTAAGAGAAAGTTCTTCTAAAGGTTTGTACCTTGGAGACATCAACCATCTCAAAACTACATCCAGATTCCAGGCAAGGGAAGGTTTTGGAGTCTTAGCTGTGTCTAAAGACTTGAGGAGATCTGACAAGTCTCAGTTATTCAACAGGTCTAACCCTCTATGGGAGAAGACGGAGGATAGCACGGCTCTGTAACCTTTGATGGTTGATGGCATCAACTTTCTTGAATCTCTTAAGTAAATGAAAAAATCGGCAAGTTGAGTTATAGACGTCGAAGAAGAGGAGATGCTATTTTTTCTACACCAATTCCTGAAGACTGTCCACTTGGATTGGTATAATTTGCTAGAGGTGTCCCTTCTGCACCTCGCAATAGCCTCTGCAGCTTTGCTTGAAAAACCTCTCGCTCTGATGAGCTTCCTGACGTCTGAAGCTTGTCAGAGCGAGAGTGGACAATCCCTGGTGGAACTTCATTAGGTGGGGTTGTCTGAGAAAAGACTTCCTTTGAGGTAGAAGCCTTGGGAAGTCTATCAGGAGATCTAGCAGGTCCGGGAACCACTCCTTCCTTGGCCAGAACGGGGCAATAAGGATTAGTTCGACGTTCTGATGGAATTTCATTTTGTTTATCATTTGCCTGATGAGCCCAAAAGGAGGAAAGGCATAAGCAAACAGGTTCGTCCAGTCTAGGAGCATGGCATCCACCAAGTGAGTCAGAGGGGCTGGAATTGGCGAGCAGAACACTGGGAGACGATGGTTCTTGGAGGTAGCGAAGAGGTCTATCATGGGAGTGCCCCACAATTTCCACAGATCTAGGCACACTTGTGGGTGCAGGGTCCACTCCGTAGGAAGAATCTGGTTCCGACGGCTGAGTTGGTCCGCAAGAACGTTCAGTTTTCCTTGCACAAACCGAGGGAACAGAGCAACCCTGTTGCTGTCCGCCCACAGAAGAAGGTCCCTCGCAGTCTCGAACAGGGAGAAGGAATGGGTACCTCCGTTTCCAAATATAAGCTAGAGCCGTAGAGTTGTCGGCGTGAACAGCAACTGCTTGGCCTGAGACGTGGGCCAAAAAATCCTGGAGAGCGAGGTGAATGGCCAACAGTTCCTTGGCGTTGATGTGGAGCCTCTTCTGTTCGGTTGACCAAACCCCTGACGTCCTGAAGTTGCCTAGATATGTTCCCCAGCCAACGTTGGATGCGTCTGAGAACATCTGCAGAGATGGTTGTCTTGGGAGGAGATCTAGACCCTCCGAAAGTCTTTCCAGCGACTCCCACCAAAGAAGATGTCTCTTGACGTCGGGGGGAATGTTGAAGATCGTGGAGGCCAGTTGAGTTCTTCTGTCCCAAGAACTCTTCAGGAAAAACTGTAAGGGTCTCATGTGTAGACGACCTAACTTGACGAATTGCTCCACTGGATAGCAGAGAACCCTCTGATTCACAGATCAGACTCAACCTGATTTAAAGCACCACAGGCAAGCCACAACTACATCACTTGGAACAATTGCCTTGCCTCCCAGTGAACCCTCAAGAAAGTTCCAGCTCCAACAACAACAGAGTTCAACAAAGGGGGCAATGGTTACTTCCCTATGATCATTAGGCTCTCAAAGAACCAAACAATCTTTGTTTCAACTTTGCTGGAGGTGTTCTAAAAGGATATAAACCCTCTAATTTTAAAAAGATTCCCTAAAGTAAGGGATGGAAAACCTGTCCTGGTGAGATCTCTTGGACAGTGAACATGAAAGATTGCAGATCCCCCAAAAATATTTGGACCCCCCCAAAAATAACAATCTACAATAGTTGTAATTGCTTGAAATCATGGTCCACCAACCTGTAGACTTTCAGACTATAATGATTTTAGGTTAACTTGTAACCTCTTGAAACCATGGTTAATGTTCTGTAAACTTGGTTGAAACCAAACTCAACACTACAAACACGTTTGTGTACATTAGCATGTAAGTAAATGGAGGCTTGAATGAAGTGAACATCTCTCGCAGGTGCCATACAACACAGAATTGTATCACAAACTCCCTGTTTGTATATGCACAGTTCAGCACTACTCACTCACCAAATGAGTGGGTAGAGGTGACTCAGCCTCATGAGCTTAGGAAGACGCGTAGAATAGTATGCCCTCTTGTACAACATATGCAAATGATCAGTACCATGGCACCAGTTGCATATGCCAAGCAGTGGATGACCAGTTGATTCTGTGCAGCTCCCTAAGTTCTTTGAAAACCATACTAGCCAAGGCCACAAGAGAGGGTGTATAGCACTATCATCTCAAACTCTGGGGTCTGTGTCATCCCACTAGTGGGCTGCAGTATGACATTATCACACATAAACGGATCATCCAAAAAGTATGAACACCCTGTCTGTGTGTACTGTAAACAGTCTGGAGATGATATACACACTGAACGAGAGGGTGGTGCTGGGTCAACCAGGCATGCTTCTGGAGAGGCTCCAGTGAAAAGTCATGGCACTCACCACACAATTACACAGGGAGTGTGGGTTGAGCAGTCTTGTCTGTGAAGACATGGGAAGGCTTGTGTTTGCTCGTTCACTGTATAGAGACAGGCCATGCACCAGGCAAGAGGATTATCTTGCATGCCCTGCAAGCAATGTGTAACATTGGCTTCTATCAGGTTAGGGGAGAAGTTAAGTATACCTTAGTTTAACTAGACCACTGAGCTGATTAACAGCTCTCCTTGGGCTGGCCCGAAGGATTAGACTTATTTTACGTGGCTAAGAACCAATTGGTTACCTAGCAATGGGACCTACAGCTTATTGTGGAATCTGAACCACATTATACTGAGAAATGAGTTTCTATCACCAGAAATAAATTCCTCTAATTCTTTATTGGCTGGCCAGAGACTCTAATGCGGGCCCAGCAGAGTGCTAGCCGAGAACTATACCGACCCGTCCAACGAGGAACTGGTTAGGGGAGAAGCCATACTCACCACACACTGGGTGCTGGTCTGTGCCTGTTACTGGGAGCATGGTGTACAATCAGTGCCAAAGGTAGCAGTAGAAACACCAAAAGCCACTGAAGATTCTAACCTTGAACAAAGTTCTAACCCAAAGTTTACCGACCTGCTGACCTGCATGACTCCCTATGTTCGACAATGGATAAACTAGAAGAGGGTATGGATGAATGGTTTGAGCATTGTCATGCATGCGCAACCTCAGGGCCTGTGGCAAGCCAAGAGCTGAGTAGAGAGCAACATGATCATGTGTAAACAGATCATCCTGGTACCAGTGAGTACCACACTGATAATTGTTGCGAGCAAACCCTGCGGCCTGTAGTCTCACAACCCAAGGACTGTGAATGAACTGAGAAAGTGGGCAGTGCTGGCTCAACTAAATGTGTTCCTGGCAAATCACAGTCGGAATAGCCACGACCAGTCCTCGTGTCCAAGGCAGAGGAGGCTGAGGCAGGGTACTGAATATGTCCAGTGACACCTGTGCTAACCCAGCCAACATTAGATGGGTTACAAAGGGTGGCAAAATGCTGCCACCCCCCAGAAACTGGGAAGACCAATCTCTGGAAGTCTTATAGGACTTCTTATGAAGGGTCTTGAACATGAGGAGGAAGGCACCTTGGTCTTAAGTGACGAGTCTTTTTTTTGACAACAATGCAGTGCTCTGACAGGGCAAAGCAGTAACTTCTGAGGATTGTTGTTAACAAAATCCCTAAGGGAAGGCATGGAAAGCGAGGCAAACCTGTCATCATGAACCGAGGGATTTTGAGTCTTAGCCACGAATTCCAGGACAAATTCAAAAGCCACTGACCCACAACCCCTGGTGTGTTTAATGCCATAATCTAGACCATGGAGCTCACCAACTCTTTTCGAGGAAGCCAAGGCCAGGAGGAAAACTGTTTTCAAAGTCAATTCCCTGTCTGACGATTGATGCAATGGCTCGAATGGAGCTCGAGTGAGACTACTCATAAACAGAGTTAGGTCCCATGTAAGAGGCTTGAGATCCCTAGGTGAAGACTGCTCAATGCTCTTGAACAACATAGAGATTTCCCAGGATGAAGTGATGTCCACATCTTTCAGAAATAGAACTAATCCTAAAGCAGCCCTGTAGTAGTTGATAGCAGAAGCAGAAAGACTTTTCTCTGTTCTGAGATAGATTAGGAAGTCCACTATCTGTTGAACAGAAGGTCCGAGTGAAGAGAAACCCCCCCTGCTGACAACACCGATCACAGTAGATGGCCCATTTGCTCTGATACACGGCTGACAAAGATCTCCTGAGGTAGCCGGACATCTGAGTCGTTGCTCTGCGAGCAAAACCTCTCGCTCGTAAGAGATACTGGCTAATCTCCATTCATGAAGAGACAGGGACCCTACCGATAGGTGGTACCTCTCTACATGAGGGTGGCAGAGAAGACTGTGCCAAGGGGGAATCTCTCTCGGCACTGCTGAGAGCAGAGACAGAAGATCCGGGAACCATTCTGCTTGGGGCCACAAAGGAGCTACTGTACTAGGGTCATCCTGAGATTCTTGGAACTCATCACTGTTCAGGGCATGACGGATCAGGCAGAACGGAGGGAAGGCGTAATTTCTAGGTTGTCCCAAGGATGTTGAAGGGCTTCCTCTGCCACAGCGAATGGATCTGGGGCTACCAAACAATAGACCCCTAGCTTTCTCTTGAATCATGTAGCAAAGAGGTCTAACATGGATCTTCCCCACAGACGAAATAGCCTGTCTGCTATGTCCTGATGCAGAGACCACTCCATACCCAGAACTTGTCCCTGACGACTTAGCTTGTTGGCCACTACATTCCTCTTGCCTGGAATGTACCTGGCCATGAGCTCAACCGAGTTGTCAATCGCCCACTGGTGCAATTCGACTGTTAGCAAATGAAGTTGGCATGACACCATTGTGATTTTCAAGTTTCATTAACATGCGCAATATGAAAGTCATATCTTTTGCAAATTTACTGTTACCAAAATTTTTGTTCATGATTTTTATTACCTAGTGTATTAAGATTTTTTCTAAGTTGTCTGCATATGTTAACACTGTCACAGGAGTGGATCAGATTTTGTTTGTCTGAGAGCATTATGGGTAAGGATGGGTTGTGTATCTGAAATGTCTTCTGCTATTTTCACCCAGATCTATATAGGAAAATGTTGAAATGTAACTGACTGCTTTGTTATAATAATCAAATTTTGTGGGATTCTGGAAATCAGGCATTGCTTGAAAAAGCCAGCTGGATTCTGCAGTCATGGCGCCTTTGGTTCAGTTGCATTCTTCTTGCTCCGTGGATTATTTTGGCTGCATCGCTAACTTCCACGCCCTCACACAGATGTTCTTGTTTAGGGAATGTGATTTATCTAATTCTTGGCAGAGTACAACTCTTCCTTAACTTATAGGATATTGATATTGTAGAGTGAAACTTACAAAGACAAAAAAAAGATGCCAGAGTAATCTCTTGGTTAGTCATTTCAAAGATTTCTTCTTGGAAGGTTTTCACCTTCCACCATGAAAATTTTATTTTGCTTGTGACTCAATGGTTAACCATCCACAATCTGACAACTAACCGCCTTCAACATCCAGGGCAAATCCTTGCCAGTATAAAGACATCACTCCTACTGATAGTTCTCATTCAGATTAAGGTAAATTTATGGAAAGTATTCAAAATGTCGTGCACTAGGGTAAGAACCTGGTACCCTACATAAGGTTAGGTTAGGTGTGGTTGGTTAGGATGCAACCTCATTAACCCTTAATGAATGGGCATCATCATATGAGTATCTAGGCTACAACAGGTTTTGAGTGATGGACGGGCTTACTCATATGAGTGTTAATATTACATGCCATAAGATTTGGATGAATTTAGCAGGAAAGATGTTCATAGCAATTCAGTGGTCCATCAATGACTTATGGCAACTTTAGTAGCTCAGCACAGGACAGAGGGGGAATCAGTTTGCCTTGACACTTGAAGGGGGAAAGTATTGGCCCCCCTCTATCCTGTGACGTCTTTTTATTTATTTGCTCATAACTATACCCAGGGATTGCTGTTGGTTTTAGTTCTTATCTTTTATGAGAGTATGTCAGTTATAATTGTAATTTTGCGAAGAAAAGTGCAAAGAAATACTAGAAAAATCATTTATACCTCACAAAAAGTTACTGCATCTCTCCATCTCAGTAAATCTTGTAAATATTTTACAACAAATACAGTTAACACCCGTATTCGTGGGGGGTGTGTACCCCACCCACCCGCGAATAGCTAAAATCCGCAAATACTTAAAAACCCCTCCAAAAACACCTAGAACTGCCTATTTAGATAGTTTAAACACAAGAAAAACCCTCTAAAAATACTTATACCTGAGTATTTTAATAGTTTTATCACAAAAAGTACATTTAGTCATGAAAATATGAAAATATAGTAATTATTGAATATTTCTCAGTGAAAAATCCTGCGAATGGGCGAATTTTCTGTGAATACTGGGTAGTTACGTTCCACAGAGAAATCCGCTGAATATGTGAGTCCGCGAATCGTGAGAATGCGAATATGGGGGGGTTTACTGTATACTGTACACAGAATTTGTTACTGATTAGTTCTTATATCTGTTATGATATTTTGTTAGCTGTAATTATAATTTTAAAAAATAAATTACAATAAATAATTAGAAAAAACATGTATAACTTGGTAAAATTAGCATATTTTTATGAGTGTCTTGTAAAAGAGGCCCCCCATAGGATTGTGAAGTTACTTTCATACTTCCTGTAGAGGTAGGGAAAAATGTTTAAAATTTTTTTCTTATGCAGTGTGCATTTGCATATCTTCCTCTTTCCACCGATATGTTTTTTCTTAAATTGGCCAAACTTAACATCTGTCCAGTCTGGAGGTGTGTTTGATACATATTTAGCCTGTCCCCTAGGGATTAATAATCACTTCGGTGAAATTGAAAACTACTGCTGCGGACTAGCTACTGCTAATCACCAACCAGAATATTTACTGCCTTGTGTTTATGTTTATGCCTTTTGTTTACATTTACGATAATTACTGTCTGTTGTTTATTTTTATGTTCATCCACATGGGGCTGGTATTAAATACAGGGTAATTCTAAGCCTGCTGTCCGCGGCGAGCTAGACTATGGCAATTGATGTTTTTCTATGTTATTTTACTTGCTTTACAAGAATTTAAAGTAATATTTTGTCGGCTTGTTAGGGGATGGTGGGGGTGGGGAGTTTTCACAGAGTGCCGGCTTAGACCTTAGGTAATTCAATTTGGCAAAATGTAGTCTTCAAGGGTCAATTACAGTTTAGTTACAGCCGGCCGACAAAATATTACTATTTTTAGGGTGTTTCACTGGTTACAATTTTGCCGAATTAGCTATGGAGGGGGTGGTGGGCTCGGCGTTCAGAGTGGCAGCTTAGACCTACCTGCAACATTAGGTAAAGTCGTAAAGTATTCTTCAAGGGTCAATTACAGTTTAGTTACAGCCAGCCGACAAAATATTACTTTAAATTGTTGTAAAGCAAGTAAAATAACATAGGAAAACGTCAATTGCCAAAGTCTAGCTCACCGCGGACAGCCGGCTTAGAATTACCAAATACAGTGCACATTTTGCATGTAAACCAGTAGTTACAGAACCTGGAGGTGCACTGTTTTAATCCTCAGTTTTATTGTCACTTGCAGTGGGAGGAGGTTAGGTCGAGTGGTGGGTCTTGGCTTAGGTGAGGGCCCAGTGTCCTTGGTTAGGTCAAGTGGGGGGGTTTCCATGGGGGAAAATGCATCCTCCTCCCCATGCTAGATAAGGAAGTAGCCACCTAGGTTAAGTTAGGTGGGGGTCCAGGGAGCAGTCTCTGGCTAGGTAAGGATGCAGCCCCTAGGTTAAGTTGGAAAGTGGGCTAGGTTCAATTAAGGTGCTGCAGTCCTTAGTTAAGTTTGGCAGGGGTTCCAAGGTGAGGGCAAACTCTCCCTTTTTCTACTGTAGTCCTCCCAAATTGCAGGAGAGGCTATACTAAGGGCGGGGTACACCATCTCTATATATATCCTACTTACCCTATTGGCTAATGAAACGAACACCAGAAACGTGCAAAACACACTAAAGTATAAAAAAAAATATATTTTAAATTCTGTTTTGTATTAACGGTTTACAGCAACATTTTACCTCTTACAGCAGGACAGGTAGGTACTTCTTTGCAAACGAAACTAAAGTCAGAAATGCACAGAGCAACCATTGAAACAAAAATTTTCAAGTAAAAAATGCGATATTGGTTAAAAGTACGATAATACAAAAATTAAACATACTAATGCACTACGGTTAGGACATACTGTGAAAAGACACGAAAAGTAAGTTGGTTATTGATATTCATTTATACGTACCGGTGTGCAATTTAGCAGCTCTGAGCAAACGTCAAAAACTATGACAGTAAATATAACTTTAGATTAGTCTACTTTTGACGAAAATATTTTGAACAGTTTTGGAAGGAGCCAGCACTTTCCAGACTATTATTTTATAGCTTTATTTTAATCATCTCTAAATGCAAAAGTTTCTTTTTTGTCTTCAGTGCAAAAATACTTTTACCGTGTAGACGGCATATGAAAAATATTTTGTCCTGTACAAAATTGTTACAACTTGTAAGCGGAACCGGAATAAAATAAAAGATAAAATACATTTACAAAATTATTTATTTAACAAGTTTAAGACATTTGATTAGGTTTTCGTGGCGGATAAAACTTTCTTTATTGATTAATATATATGTATGACAGACTTACGGTATAGTTCGCGTTGGCTAAATTGAACTCAGCTGCCTCATCGAATGTCATCCAGTTATGGAAATAAGGAGATTCTCCTAATTTTGGAGAGACATTTTTCTTAAAGAGCTACAGTACATCTGGCTATAACTATAATTTCATGCCAAACACTGAAAGCTATAAGCAGATGCAACAATACTCCCAGTATATAATACAAATTTACCTAAGCGGTTAAAGTCAAAGTCAAAATACGAATACACCCTAGCAAATGTTTGTAAACAATGTGTCCGAGAATATTAATGCATACTTCTTTGTTGCATCCCAATATAGGTTGCATAAGACTTCTACAGGCTTATTACATATATTTAGGTTATCCTTCCCTTATATAATAGGTTCAAGTACTTCATAAACAGTTACAACTGAAAAAGTATGGCGTTTCTAATAATTGATGAAAATCGAACACATTCATCGCCGGATACGTTCATAATCAATGTCTCATACCGCAACAAGCAAAGTTTTATTTTTAACTATTATTAATACTGGTTTTTCTTAATTCAAGATTACTTCCAGTAAGTTTACTTCATCTTCACATAAAATTTTCTGTCAACCAGAATGATTTAATAAACCAATATAACACGATGAAAGTGAATAAAAATCTACCTACATCACGACGCGTAAGGGTTTACCTTCTGATTTGTCCATATTTACTCTACTGTACTCTTCAAGCTTTCATTTGGGAATATGGAAAACTATAAAAGCAAACAAATTTCTATCAAAATGGAGTATTTCTCACGCAAGTAGCGTGGCCATTTCCAAACTGTCGAATAGAATAGAATAGTTATTTAGGGCAAAGGACAAGTGCTGGGACCTAAGATAGTCCATCAGCCAGGGTCCGATTTTTGGCTCATCGGTATCAAACGGGGGGAGAATGCTTATAGTGTTTTTTGGATAGGTATATATGTCTAGTGTTAGAAAGCATGTGATAGTATTGTGGCAGTTGTAGCTTTATATTGTGGCGGAATTCAAACCCACAAACAAAACAACAAACAACACTCACCCTGATCTTCGGTTGCTGGAGATGGATAAAGGCCGCCGTAACAACCACAACCGCAAACAACCACAAACACAACAAGGGAATACAAAAAAAAAAAAGAGACGGAACACACACACAAATAAACAGCACACCAACAAGAAGACCAACAACTCCCAGAAAAGCATACGACAAAAACTGTCCCACACAAGAACCACTAGCTCTGACTAAAGACTCCAAAAAACTGCCTTCAAAACCGAAAAATCCTCACACATATTCCACAGACAGACAGCGCCGTAAACAAACTAACGACCTCATCCCTCTTCCAACAACCGAAGCACTCACTTACGACAATTACACACACTCTCACTCTCTCTCTCTCTCTCTCTCACAAAACGTTGGGAAATGCTAAATAAAAACAAATTTATTCATCCCTCTATATTTCTCCCCTTTTAGCATTTCCCAACCAACACCTTTCACACCTCTTTCAAATCGCCTTGCAACACCCACGGATGCTCACTAGCAGGTCCTCTAGATCGCGTTTATTTTAAGACTTTCACGCAATCATTCTCTCAGAATCACTCTCTCTTCTAGCAACATTCAAACTCACATCATCTCCTCCATTCTCTCTCAGATTCACGCTATCTTCTTCACTATTACCACTCTCAATTTCATCCACAATCTCATCTATACCCTCTAAACTCGTTTTCCCCCCAAATACCTCCCCAATTCTTCAACTAACCCATCCCATTCGCTCATTGACCTTTCCAATTCTTGCAACGATTCATTCTTGCTTTCAATCAAACTCGTCAAGTCACTGCTACGCTCTTGCTCTTACACTTTCGCTCACCTCCAACCGCTCACCAACCCCTGGCACGTTCAGTCAACTCAGTTTCAGTCAAATTGTATTAAAACGAGTATTTTCCATTGGTTTAGTTTGCTTTGGATTACAGATCCAGGCGGCTGTATGTTGCGGCATTGTTTTGCCGTGTGACTTGAGAGACAATGGAATCCCCACTTGACCTGAGGTCGAAACAATAATATGCAGTGAACTGCACTACAAACTTGCAATACGAAATATAGTTACAATATGGATCAGTCTTGATGCCTGTTTGAATGAAGAGATATATTTGTTTTAAATTCAGTTGTTTGGCGCCAGGATAGCTGCATAACGGCGCCATTTAATTTCCGTTTGGCTTGTTTTTTCTTTGATGACTTTTCATTTTCTTCATGCTCAATTAGTCACGCCTAAAACGTGCCAGGTCACGCATTTTAATCATTTTTACTTTATGGTATTTATCCGAATGTCACACATCCCTTAAATCAATGTTTCTTCATTCACAGGCATCAAGACTGTATCTATATTGTAAATCTGTAATATTTATGTAACTGTAATTTGTACAGTTGTCAGGATTTTTTTGTTTATTGATATCAAATTGCCTGTCAAACAGTCAATTCCATTGTCTCTCACGGTCCCTGCGTAAGTCAGGCTTTTAATATAAGCCGCCTGGATCTGTAATAAAGCAGCAGTAACCTTTACCTCCCATTTCTTTGACACCTAAAAATAACAGTGGTGACGCTCATAGTGTAATTCAAGTTTTTATTTCCCTTATCTAATAGCTTGGTGAGGGCAGTATTAATCAGATTAAAAGGCCTGCATGGCTATCCCAAGACAATGGACTTGTGGTTGACCTTTATGACTTCCGTCAGGGGGCTTCAGCTGAAAATCCCATGGATGAAGCGCCTGTACAGACAAGTTTACCATCCCAAGGAACTCCTGGAGGCCTTGATGGAATTAAAAAGGTGATAAAGGGAAATTGAAAATATGACACTGAATTCGATGTAAGAGGGCAGGAATTAATTTCGGAGATACCTCGTGACCACAAGAACTCTGCTTTCTGTACGCCAAACTGATACACTTGTCAAAACGGACGACGAGGCCGTTTTCTTAAAGCGCTGGAGGACTGCTTTTTGTGCCTCTGGTGTTCAAACCAGAGACCTGGAAAATATGAGAATGTCCTCGAGTGCAGACGCCAAAATTTTAGGTCCCCAGGATGCTGTCCATGAGCAAGGTGGTTTAACTGGTGGTCATCAGCCCGTGGTGGAGAAGGCGAACACATAGGACCCACCACAGGGCGTGATGATGGCTGTCTTTGGTATGTAAGAAGGCGCAACAGGTACCTGAAAATAAGATTTAAGAAGGTCCAATTTAGTGAATATTTTGACCAGTGAAACTGGCCATAAAGGTCTTCATTGGGCTAGAGGGTGTGGTGGGATGGGCAATGTTGATCTGTCAAGGAGTCGCCGCATCTCCAGGATTCCCCGGTTTCTGCACCATGAACTGGAGGGGGAGGCCCATGGACTGGAAAGCTTTCCTGCAGATGCCCATCCGTTCCATCTCTGGTCTGGTTCCAAAAGCCTCCTGAAGGCGCTGAAGAGAAGCCTGCAGAAAGGAAGGGAGTCCAGGGCCCTTTATCACACCCCTGGTATATGCTAAGCTTGTATTCAGCCCCTTTTTGCTGTCCAAACAGCTGTGTGCCTAAAAACCTCAGGCACTCCACCATAGGTCCCAAGGAGGTGGGGGCCAGGCTGATGGTGGGTCTGGGTCCCCTCAGGTAAAATGACCGTGAAGTTTTTTTGTCTATCGAGACACCTGCCCTTATCATCCATTCCGACCAAGCAGGCCAAAAGGCCAGAGATGGTCCCATGCTCCAGATTCCATGGGGTCTTAAACAAGTCCCAGGAAAGTAAATCTGGCCAAGGATGGAGATCGACAGGAGCCTGGTTACCGTGAGAGGATGGGTGTTCCGTTGGCGGCCGTCAGGAAGGCTCACCTGTACTAATGAAAAGACCAACACTCTCTGGATGCTGAGGAAAGTCCTTTTCAAGGCTCCTGTGTCACACCAGCATCATCCTGAGCATGTCGCCCAGGAAAACACCAACAAAGTTCAGGAGGCCCTGGGAATCAAGAAACCATGGCTCCTGTCCTGCTGGCAGGTTCTGAGATCTAGTCACAAACTTGAACAAAGGATGAGAAAGGCTAGTAACTCCCCACCTTTCCGAACCACTTGGATAGCGAGCAGAAGCCGTAGACCACCTCTATTTGGTTCGTCTCTGGAGCGTCTGGGCACTAGGGAAGGCGTTGACGGGCTAAGCTCTACACCTCTTCAGTGGAAGAAGCTGACCGGCTGTGAGGCGGTTTTAGACCGCTGTGAAACCTTCATAAGCATGGTGAGGTGTTTAATGGCTCAATAAGGTCCTTTAAGGCATTTGTAGCCTTTTGCGATCTGGTTGAATAGATGATCCGGGCAGGTGTTGGCGACTAAAATTTCCCGTCAGAAACCTTGAATCTTGCCGCTTGTTTGATCCACCCAAGACTGGTGTTGACAGGAGATCTCCCTTTACCATGCCCTTCCACTGACTCCAATTGAGGCTTGGCGTGGATTTTGGCACTGGTCGACAAGACCTTGCTCTCAATGGGCAGGGAGCAATAGAGGAGGAACTTTTGTTTGCTGTATGCATCAGTGTTTGGGTACCGGTGATAAAAATTGTAGCTCCGAAGGGCTTGACACTAGTGATGCCGGCCTGTTATTTCATGACCCAGGCATTTGAAGTGGCTTCTCACAGATAGCCATTTATGATAATGGTTCCCTGCACTTCACAGCTAAAAAGCTTTACTGGTGTTGTGGCGGCGCAAAACCAAAAAAACAGTACACAACACTCATCCTGGTCCTCGCTTGCTGGAGATGGAGGAGGGCGCCGATGTGGGGGCGGTCGGCTGTGATGGGAGGTACACAAAACCACACCGCTTCCAAACCAAAACATGAAAACAGGACTATCGCATACAGCAACAAGAACAGCACACTAACAAGGAAAAACAACAACTCTGAATCAGCACACAAACAAACTGTTTAAGACCAAAGAACGACTGGTGGGGTAGCTCTGAGTCAAAAACTGCCTCCAAAACTGAAAACAGCACATATTTTAGACAGACAGCGTTTAAAGAAATCCTGGAGCCAAGACTCTTCCAACAACGCCGTGTGAGTCCGCTAACGGCAATTACATACTCCTCACCACTGTAAGGTGTCAAAGAAACGAGCAGGTAAATGTTACTGCAAATTTATTCAGATCCAGGCTATAATTCTCCCCCTGAGCATTTCCCAACCAAGACAATGGAATTGACTCAAACCTGAGGTCGAAACAATGCTCAATAATATGCAGTCCTCTAGATACAAATTACAATACAAAATATTCAGAGTTAGAATCATAGATACAGTCTTGATGCATTGAATGAAGAAACATGTGATACACAATTCACGACATTCTTATAAATACCATAAAGTAAAAATGATTAAAATCGTGACCTGGCTAACTCTTTAGAATACGTCCCTAATTGAGCTTGAAAAAACGGGAAGTCACCAAAGAAAACAAGCTCAGCGGACTCTTAATTTTCATGCGCCGCCTCCAACACTATCCTGGCGCCGAATTCAGTCAACTTTACAGTTATATCAAACCCGCATATGCTATACGTTTATCCATACCATCCCATTCATCCGTATTACACGCTTTATCACTCATTTCCACTTTGGCACTCACACCCCTATCACACAACTTACGACCATTCAATTTGCTTACGTTCTTCCCTTTCTTACGTTTTTTACCATACTCTATCAAAACAAATTGCTGATCCTCCATACACAAGCTCTCATGCATACTTGGTTCACCCACATTCAATTTCAACCATTTATACACCCCATTCTCTCTCACATATTCCGGTACATCCTTCCATCTACGCAACTGGTTGTGATGCGCTCGTATTTCTCTCACACTACCATCTACACATACTTCCCCTACAACATAACTAAGCCCACTGGGACCAACTTCCAACACCTCATACGGACCCTCAAATTTTTCAACGCACTTTATTTACATTCAACCGCCCTTTCTCGATTACTTCTTTCAACACTTTCTCGCCCACCTTGTAACTTTCAAACCTTTCATGCGCCTTCTTCCATACCTCCCTATCATTCTCAGATAGACCCAATCTCGGTCTCACTATCTTTTCAAAATTTAACACATATTTACACGGAGACATACCAATACCCTTATGCACAGTGGCGTTGTATACCCACAACGCCGCCCAACGCTTTACATCCCAATCATTATCACATTCACTCATCATACGTAATATCTCTGTCAACGTTCTCACCGTTCGTTCCGCCAATCCATTCGCACTGGGCATATACGGCGAGAGTACACATGTTCTATGCCCCAATCACGCAACATTTGCTCAAACTCCCATCCAACAAATTCAGGCCCATTGTCACTCAACATTCGCGTCGGCTTGCACACATTTGGCAACATCACTTGACCCACCATTCTCGCCACAGTCTCACTCTTTTTGTTCCGAATCGCTACCGCATATGCAAACTTACTCAAATGATCTACCATTACAACCATTCCCACATGTCCTCTAGCAGTCACAGGCAACGACACACAATCAATCACAACCATCTCAAATAACTCTTTCATCTGCAATCGCAACACAGGTGGATTCGCATGCACACTTTGATACTTACCCTTCTGACAGTCCGCTGCGTAATCGCTACATCCGCACAAATTTTACTCAATCCAGGCACATACAATCTCTCTCTCATACATTCCCATAATTTATTTTTCCCCAGATGCCCAAACCTATCATGCACCAATAAACACATACCCACGGCTGCGTCTTCCGAAAATACTGGCATATACACTTCCCCATCCCATATTCCTTCCTGATGCAAAAAATAAACTATACCTTTACATACAACAAATCTCTTAGCACTTCGCTTATACACTTCTAACTCAGACGGCCAACTTCCTACTCTTACACCCCCTAACACACACTCTCTTAACATATTTATTTTCATGCACTGATTTTGCATCTGCTTAATTTCCTCTTCACTCAACAAATCATTTTCACTCCTTGCAATATCTACCATACCTACAAAACTAGTTTTAGACACATCCCCTCCTTTAACCTTCGTTATTTCCCTGCCGCCCTTTCCTAAAATTCCCCTCCCGACATCCACACTTATATCATGCATTCTCATAAAATCAATTCCTAATAAAAAACATGTTGGCATATCATTCTCATCCATGACTACAAAATTATGTATTATTTCAAATCCCCCTAACTGAATTTTTAATTGTACCTCCTCCCATACTAACACACTCCCTTGTCCCAAACCATGTATCCTTACACTCGATTTTCTTTTTATATCCCAATCGCACCTTTCCAATTCACTAACTACTGTACTACTCACTAACGACACTTGTGCTCCTGTGTCTACCAAACTACAATATTTATTCTGATCCACCACTACATTTATTTACTAATTTACCTTTCGCTTCATGCATACACACTCTCACGGCTACATTCACCTGCTTAGCTTCCTCACAACCATCCTCATCGCATTCATCTTCAACGATATCCTCAACCATACCCCTTATTCCTCATTTTCCCCACAATCACCTTTCTTAACCAGCCAGCTACAAGTATCCTTTCCACAAATCACATTCGTACCATTTTCATTCACCCTTCCTTTATACTCCACCGGCCTATTCCATCCAAAGAACAATCGTACTGTAATTTTAAACATTTCAGCCACTACCAACAACACTTTCACTAACTTTTCCTCCTCATCTAATTCCCTTCCTTCCTCACGCACTCCTCCTTCCGGCATCTCATTCATCACCTTTTCATGTAACTCGTTCATGCTTGCAGGTACTCCGTCAATCAACCCATTTGTTTCCAAATTACTCAACCCCCCAAACAGACATTCCCACACTCGATTCTCCCCTACATACTGTTGCTTTACCACAAATCCTACAGGTACTTGGTCCGGGTCCCAGTCGCTCCTAACCCTATCATCTCGTTCAGTCCACATACGCGACATAGCATCTGCAACAATATTCTGTCTACCTTGTACATACTCTACCTTAAAACTAAACTCATTCAAATCCTCTATCGTTCTCGCAATTCTAGCATTCACACTCTCCTTTTAACCATATATACTAGCGGTCGATGGTCCGTCCGTATCACAAAATCTACCCCATATAAAAATACTTTCAACGCTTTCACAAAAACCTTATTGCAGCCAATTCCTTTTCAATCACCGAATATTTCAACTCTGCCTTTCCAAACGCCTTGCTCACATACGCAATTACTCTCAATTGTTCTTGCCCATTCGCCTTCTGCATTTGTACCAAGCATCCTCCCATACTATATTTACTTGCATCCGTATACAGTTCTAGTTTATTCGCATTCTCACTATAGTCCGGGAAAGCCAACGTCACGTCTCTTGCAGCCTCCTCTTTCAATCTCTCGAACGCTTCGATCATTTGCTCATCCCATTTCAATCTTACACAATTTCTCTTCCCGTCCATTCAGTAAGTGGTTTCCCGATCCCTGAACAATCCTTTTATAAACTTCCTTCCAAACTCAATTAAACCCAAAAATCCTTTAAACTCACGCACGGTCCGGGGACGTGGAAATTCCTTACCTTATTCACGAACTTATCACTCTTCCTTACACCTCTTCCACTCACTCACCATATGCCCTAGGAATTCCACCTCCCAGCCAACCAAGCACACTTTTCAAGTTTTACTTTTTATTCCTACTTCTTCCAACCTTTCTAACACTCGTTCAAGCAGTTCCATATTCTCTTCTACAGTCTCACTCGCAATCAAAATATCATCTATAAAAAGAGTTACCTTCTTTTGATCAAACCCAGCCAGAACCACATTCATCACATTCATGCCCTTTGGAAGGCAGCAGGCGCATTAGCCAGTCCGAAACTTAATCTCTGGAACTCTCTCATCTACCCCAGCCCTTACACTTACACTTCTGCTCTCTTTTATAACCCTGTCAAGCTCATAATCTTCTAATTTCCAAAATTTCTCCCCAAGTCAACCTTTCACTCGTCCATCTTTTCTTCTCCTTCCGCTTCAAGTTCACAAATTCTCTAACTCCATCTGGCACTGTCCCTAACAACTTCCGTATTAACTCCTTACATTCATCTATCCCATCATCCCCAAACTTCTTCCTTGCCAACTTCTCCAGCCTACAAGCATACAGTGACAAGGTTTCCCCGCTTTCATTCTTGCCTCATCAAATTCATTCTTCCTCTTATACTTAACACTCGCTTTCATACGCCTCACTTGCTCAACTAGTCTAGCTTTCACCTTGTCATACTCAACATCTCCCACACTCATAATAACCCTATACATATCAAGCAAAAACCCAGTCAAATATTCTCCTAACTCTCGTGCCCACACTCTCTTACTTTCCCCATACTTATCCTGACAAAACCTTTCATACTCCCTAAAGAAATCATGCACATCCCTACTTCCATACTCATTATACCTTTCACACCAGGGTACCTCCCTCACATACATAGCCTTTCTCACTTCTTTCTCACTTTCACTCTCACTTTCGCTACTTTCACTCTGTCCTTTCATACCCTCTTCCGAATACAAAGAGTCCACTTCCGCACTTACATTCATCTTACTCATTACACTCTTCTTCCCCCTCTTTTTATCCACTTTTATCCACTCACCTCCATCCACCTCACTATCACTACTGCCTTCACCCTCTCCCTTCTTTCCTGCCTTTCCCACTTCCTTACCCTTCTTACCAGTTTCCTTTCCTTTTCCCTTCTTCCCTTTTTCTTCCCCTGACTTATCCTTACTTTCCCTCTGTTCCTTCCCTTGCTTTTCATTCCCCTTTTCCTTACCCTGCCTTTCATTCTCTCGTTTCTTACTTCCTATTTCCACATCACTTTCATCACTCACGCTTCCATTCACTTCTTCCTCCTTTTCTTTCTCTCTTGCCCCTTCACGTTCCAGAGGACCTGCCTCCAACAGCCCCTTCTCCAAAAACACCCTTGAACATACCTTTCATCATTTCTTCCACACTTTTCATCATTCCTCCAACTTTTTATCCATCCTCTCTTCCATTCTCTCTTCTGACTCTTTCATCTCCCCCTTTCATTTCTTCTTTTGCACTCCTTAGCATTCCCCCATCTCCTCCAACTGACTCCTCAACTCCTCATTCTCACTCCTCAGCCTCCCATTCTCCTCCTCCAGCCTACCCTGGAGTTCCCTAGCCACTCCAAGTTCCTCTCTCAGTTTCTCTATCTCACTCATCCTGACCTCTTACTCTCACTCTACCCACCACAAACAATCCTAACGGCTATTATACAACAGCCCCACGTTGGGCGCCAAATTAATGTGGCGGAATTCAAACCCACAAACAAAACAACGAACAACACTCACCCCGATCTTCGGTTGCTGGAGATGGATAAGGTCGCCAGAACAACCACAACCGCAAACAACCACAAACACAACAAGGAAATACAAAAAAATAAACAGAACACACACACAAATAAACAGCACACCAACAAGAAAACCAACAACTCCCGGAAAAGCATACGACAAAAACTGTCCCACACAAGAACCACTGACCGGCACTAGCTCTGACTAAAGACTCCTCTCAAAACCGAAAAATCCTTCACATATTCCACAGACAGACAGCGCCGTAAACAAACTAACGACCTCATCCTCTTCCAACAACCAGAAGCACTCACTAACGACAATTACACTCTCTCTCTCTCTCTCTCTCTCTCTCCTCTCTCTCTCTCTCTCTCTCTCTCTCTCTCTCTCTCTCTCTCACAAAACGTTGGGAAATGCTAAATACAACAAATTTATTCACCCCTCTATAATATATATATATATATATATATATATATATATATATATATATATATATATATATATATATATATATATATATATATATATATATATATATATATATATATATATATATATTTGGTATGGTGGTACCTGTGATTCAGTATGTAAGAGGCCTGAATGTCCATGAACATGGAGACACCACAGACACCAGCTAAAAATCTGTACATCATACACCAGACAGTATCCAAAGGAGATGAACATTTAATTAGTCTTCAAAGCCATGATTCCTGGTTCTTACTTGAAGCTGCCAAAGTCAGGAATCATACCCATTCTAGATATTGCAAAAACTCTTCAAGACAAAGAACTTCCAATTGTTCTATCATCGAAAATGTAGAAGCATTTTCACCCTGAAAAGAGACTTAGAGACTGAAAAGGAAAGTAGGTGAATGTAGCAGTGAAGTATCTAGTAGTAGTGAGGGTCCTCAAAAAAATTCTTCCAGAAAATCAGTATCTGAATCAAGAGTTTATGCTCCGATCTGTATATTCTGTAGTAAGGTCAAATACAAAAAACATTCCCATACACGTGAAACACTTACGCTAGCGTCACAACTGAGAGTAGATCAAACACTAAGAGAGAGTGCCATTAGAAAGGGAGATGGAAGGATGATAGCACTAACAAATAGAGACATTGTTGCAGCTGAGGCACACTATCACAAATCATTCTATAGGAATTACAATAGAAACAAAGAGGACACCAATGAGAATGAAGAAGAGGAAGTGACTACGGGTATTGGTAAAGAGTTTAAAATGTATCAAAAGGTTGAAGAAGAAGCTTGCAAAGAACTTTTCAAAAACATCAGAGCTGACATTATTCCCAACAAAAGGATTATGTCAGTCGCCTCCTTAACCACAAAATTTGAGTCATTAATGCTGACTGGTGGAGTTAATCTTCTGAAGGGATCAACAAAGAAGAATGTGCACAGAAGACTGAAATCCGAGCTTGGAGGTGAGGTTGAAATAATATCTGACGACAAAGGAAACTTGTTGATGGTTCCATTCTGCGTATCAGTAAAAGATGTCCTGGAAAATCAATCTCTACATAGGGAACTCGAGCTTTGGAAGGCCAAGTCTACAGATGTCAATAAGATCATAGGTCAGACTTCATCACTTAACCGACAGGCCATCAAGAAGGACATGGTTTCCACCCCATGGCCATATCATCCATCTGATGTAGCTACTCACATTACCATACCAAATGAGTTACAGCAATTTCTGATCGGACTCTTCACTGGAAATCCAACTAGTACTACATATACATCCCAAAAAACTGATATTTTTGTAGAGTCATTTAGCCAGGACATGATATACGCTGTGACCCATGGGCAGTATAAGCCACCAAAACATTTCCTGCTTCCATATGCGGTAAAAACGCTCACTGGAAACACCGAGATCATTTGGACATTGAATATATATATATATACTGTATATATTATTATATTTAGCAAGAACTCGCTAGCAAATTGCCTCCCCCTTTTTTTGTTATTTGTTTTGTTGTTTTCATTTACTGCAAGCTGTTGATCGATAGACATCTGTCTATCGAGACTTAACAGTCAGAATACAAGAGATTAAAACAGATTAAGGCCACTCCTTTAAGTAGGTAATTCCTTTCCGAGGCAAAAGTAAATCTGTCTGGTCGTCTCCTTTTCAGGCAAAAAACCCCTGCGGGCATCAGCTGAACATGACTCAACACCCCCTATGTGTTGGACGTGCCCCCTGCCCCATAGGAGGAGATAAAAGCAGAAAACCACGAGGCCTCGCTCTCACACGCGCGCTGGAAGATAGGGAGTGAAGAAGTCCCCGAATCTCAGCCATGCCTTGGCCCTCTGTTAGCTCCTAACCACGTGGCCTTTCAAAGTATACTTTCCCTCTGTGAACTCCGGCCACAACCACGTGTTCCCTTGGATGCTAGCCGGACCGATGACTGACTCCATTTACTTGGAGTTTCGAGAAGTCCCCATCGCCTTGTCCTTGTACTGAAGCCCGTGCATCCTAACACGCGGAAGAAACTCGCCCTCGGAAATCGCAAGTCATCCATGGACCGCTTTCTGCGCTGGAACCAAATCTGCCTTACAGTAAAGTGCTCTGGAAGACCTCCATTCAGTCACGCTTTTGTCTCGTAACATTTACTTAAGTTGAGAGCCAGTAATCACCGAATCTCTTGTCAAATGTCCGTGCTCCTCGAGTGTCGGCAGTGCTAAGCTATCATTAATTCATCGAAGCCCCTTGGCACCCTCAGTGCAGCTTCGAATTCATTATTCTTTTGTCTATTTTCATTACTGGCGTATAATGTGCATATCTCTCATTTCAGAGGGACCCTATATCGTGGCAGCTTGGACTGTGTCTGGAATCCCCAGTTTCATTCATCCTGTAGGAATCCTCCAGGATCAATAATCTACTTGCATTCCTCTTTCCCATATTAATGTTATTTATGTAAATACACTCCTGCAAGTTTGCCCACGTGTTTTACGTAATATTTTCCTCAGTAACAAGAGCCTTACGCTCATATGAAATTCCCCTTTGTTTTCCTCTTTTTTATGTTTTCCTGGACCCACGAAGTCAGAATCACAAGGCTAAATTACCTTAAATTGTTGCTACCTGTCTCACGGAGAACATTTCAAACTAAATCGCCAGGAAAAACGTAAAAAATGGCGACCTGGCCATAGATCTCGTTTTGCAGTTGCAGCTCCCCTAGTGTTGCTTTATTGCATTTGCAACTTGCCAGATCAGTTATTAGCAAAGCTAAGCTGGGTACGAGACAATTACGAACCTTTTGCGTAAAACCAGCACACAGATCCGGAAATTCCACGTAAGTAATGTGTTTATCTTAGCAAAACCTTTTTACAGTCGTGACTGTTCCTAGGAATTAGAAATAGGGACGCATGTATTCACTGAGAGAAAAGAACCACCGTATTAGATTCATTAATGCATGCCTTTCAGGATAGGTAGTTAGGAAATAACCAGTGCTAACCATCCTTTGCTTCGAGGAATAGTGTGAAATTCCTGTGTTAAAATCCTTGCCATATCCTTTGCTTCGAGGAATAGTGCAAAATTCCTCTGTGTTAAAATCCTTGCCATATTCTTGCTCCGAGGAATAGTGCGAAAGAAATTCCTCTGTGATAAATTTTACTTCGCATTTCGGATTAGCAGTTGTTATTTAGGCGCGAATAAATTCCCACGTGGGACAAGACGAAGTCAGCTTGCATTGCTGAAATTCTCTCAGTGTAGTTAGAATTCAATTAGGTGTTAGGAAAGCGAAATTTAAACTCCGCTGATAGGGAAAATTACTAGGTCGTTTTACTGTTATCCTCTCATCCCGGGAAATTCCCCGGAATCCCAGACGGTCTATAAATAGACGGGTCCATTCACACAGAATCTAAAAATAACTCCAGTGATGGTCAGACGTCCTGCACCCCCCCCCCCGCCCATGCCCACGTGTGTAGCATTTTTTTTTCCCATTCATTTCTCAGCAAACATTTTTCTTTGGGTTTTTCCCGTTAGTAATTTCTAAGTCCTAAGGGACGAATCGTAATTCCAAGTCCTCAGAGACTCTAAAATTCTACGTCGCACGTGGCGAGAATTCCTCCAAATTCCACAATTCCAAGTCCTAAGAGACTCCTAAAAAAATTCTACGTCGCACGAGGCGAGAATTCCTCAACCAAAATTCCAAGTCCTCAGGGACTCCTAAAATTCTACGTCGCACAAGGCGAGAATTCCTCCAAATTCCACAATTCCAAGTCCTAAGACTCCTAAAAAAATTCTATGTCGCACGTGGCGAGAATTCCTCCAAATTCCACAATTCCAAGTCCTAAGAGACTCCTAAAAAAATTCTACGTCGCACGAGGCGAGAATTCCTCAACCAAAATTCCAAGTCCTCAGGGACTCCTAAAATTCCACGTCCAGTGACGTGGCGAGAATTCCTCCAAATTCCACAATTCCAAGTCCTAAGACACTCCTAAAATAATTCTACGTCGCGCGTGGCGAGAATTCCTCCAAATTCCACAATTCCAAGTCCTAAGAGACTCCTAAAAAAATTCTACGTCGCGAGAGGTGAGAATTCCTAGTTCCTGCGGGAAACCCAAAATCAAGTCCTTTTGAGACATTATATTAGTGTATTTCACACACATCTAAGCCCTTATGGGACTGATCACTCTAGTTCGTTAGAACAACTCCTTAATTTCACGCTACAGCCGGCCAAGTCCGAGCGTGACAAAATCCCAGTACGTCTTCCGAGACGCATATTAAAATTCGTTCGCCACGAACCACCACGTCTTTCCGAGACCTATTAATTTTAACAAAGTCTCCTCAGACTTATTGATCCACTGTCTTATTCAGACAGATCCATTCTCCTGCAGTCTGAACGATTGAGTGTTTCAGATTCCTGCAATTGAGTCTTTTCAGACATATCATATAACCATTATTTCAAGATGGCTAATACCAGAGCCCAACAAAACGAGGACTTCAAATTCTACATGTCCGCTGGGAAGGACATGGGACTATCGGGGCAAGATCTGAGAGAATGGGTTCAAGAGCGAGTGAACGATGCCAGGGCGGAGAGAGAGAGAGGAAGAATTACCCAAGAGAAACGAGAGGAGAAAGAACAGGCGGAGAGAGAGAGAGAGAAAAGAATTGCCCAAGAGAAACGAGAGGAGAAAGAACAGGCTGAGAGAGAGAGAGAAAGAATTGCCCAAGAGGTGGAGAGAGAGAGAAAGAATTGCCCAAGAGAAATGAGAGGAGAAGGAATGTGAAGAGAGAGAGAGAAAGAATTGCCCAAGAGGCGGAGAGAGAGAGAGAACGTGAAGAGAGAGAGAGAGAGCGCCCATGAGCTCCAGATGCTAGAACGACAGCACGCCACCGCCCGCCCCTGCAGCGGGAATGAGTGCCCTCAGCCAAGCTCACTCGTTCATGCCAAAATGGACAGAGTCCGAACCCGAAGTATGGCTTGAAAGGGCCGAACAAGTCCTGGAGTGCTGCGACCTCTCCCCATGAACTCTCCCTTGTTCTCACTAAATTCCTGGGTGGAAAGGCCCTCGTTGCCTACCACGCCCTTTCAGCAGAAGACAGGGGAACTGGGAAGCCGTCGCCAAGCAGTTCGAAGGCGTCTGAGATTACCCCGAGAGGTGGAGGAGACGTTGGAGAGAGCAGCCCAGAGAAGCAGGCCAGACTTGGTCTGGTTGGGGCGTACCATTCGAGCTGGCATTAACAAAATGGCTCGATTCCGAAGGAGCCACAACACCGCCGAGGTACTCGAGCGGTTTAAATTCGAGCATTTCCTGCGCTCGCCCCTCCTGCCCTCGCCACTCATATAGTGGAAAAAGCCCCAGCAACACTCACTGAGTGTTGCCGAATAGCAGACATGTGGGAAACTCACCACCCTCAAGAAGGATCTATGGGGCGGAAGATAAATCCCCCGTCCCTCCTCGGAGGATCAAATTCCCACAAAAATGGGAACTCGGGCAAGCCCCTAACTTGCCATTATTGCAAGAAAACGGGGCATTCCTCCGAACAGTGCAGGAGCAAGAAATCGGCTCCTCTCTCTCCCAGAGAACCGCCCAATAACTCGCCTGCGCCCTCCACAGGGGCAGCGCGGAAAGACTTCAGCCAGACCTTTTGCACAGCGTGCAAGGTTTATGGCCATTCTCCCGCATGGGCGAAATGCCCGAGCAATAATAAATCAAATACTCCCACCGTCGCCTTGGCCGTCACAGATCCCAAGACATTAGGCCCTCCTGCCGAAGGGTCCGTATACGTGACTCCTCCACGAGGTAGCCACCCCACGCGCCGAGTCACTACATTCGAGGACTCAGGCGCGCAAATCTCCCTCATCTGAAGGGACAGAGTTCCCTATGGAGCTATCGTCAATAGACGAAAACTCGTCACGATCGAGGGAATAAATCAATTTAAAATGATACTCCCTACGGTCCAACTGAGAGTCACAAGACCTCACCAATCCAAAATTTGCAATCTTGCAGTAGCAAGCCATCTCCCCGGAGGCTATGACGTCATCCTGGGACAGGACTTTCAGTCCCCACCGAAATCACGACAATCAAGGGGTCCACATTCCCGAATCATTCCTCGGGCGCGAGTAATCCTCCCCGCTTCTCCCTCAGTCAAGACTGGCTCCCCCTGGGTACCAGGAGGACGTGCAGTCCCCACCAGTGCCACCTGAGTACGATGCACAGTGGCCCCCTCGATCAGTTCCCGATCCAATTCCAGTGCCCGGCCCTGCCTCAGTGCCAGCGCCAGGGCCCCAATCAGATCTCCCTTCCGGAGATGCCAAATTCCTGCCGGTGCCACTTGCATGCCCCGAGCAGTGCCAAGCTTCGTCCGTCCTGACCGACGAGCCCAAGAAACCTCTGATAGTGCCTGACTCTGCCCTAGTGCCAGCGCCAGAGCACTACTCCGATCTCCATTCACGGGATCCAACTCAGGACCCCCTCTCTTCCCCCCGGCCTGGCACCACTACCAGCATCGGTAAGAGAGACGGTTCCTCTCGACCACAGAGGAAGCTCACCTGCAGGTGCGGCCTCGCAACCCGTGCCTGAGCTGGTCATTGATACCTGCGAGCTGCTCACGCCGCCCCCGACCGCCTCCTCTCTGCCTCAGCCCGTAGCCGATGCAATTGCAAGTCAGGATTCTGCCATATCTCACTTGGCCGATGAACTACAAGAGCTGCGACAGGTCATGGTAGAACCAGCATGGAAAACTCCTGCGTCAGCTGTCGCAGCAGCAGGCCCAGGTGGTACTCCATGCCGCCCTCCGGTCTCGGGCCCTCCGCTTCCCCGGCCGAGGACGACTGTCCCCAAAGAAAGGTTCGAGGCGAAATTACCACAGGCGTGGGAATTTCCAAGTAATTTACAAAGAGCTCTAGAGCTCCCCTGGCACCTGTGCCACCATTTCATTTTTCGAAGGTCTTGGCACCTCTAATCCAGAAGGGGTTGTCAGGCCCTCCATTATCTTCTTCTGTTCCTCAGGAACTTCTATCTCTTATCATCCTCTATTAATCTTTCCTTAAATTATCACCACAAGAGGCAATTAAATACGGGATACCATTCCTCACAAATGTATAAATCATTGAGAATAACAGAGTGAGAAATGGCAAGCCCTTGCGCCCCTACCTCAGCACCGGGCATGCGTGTCAGCCCTTCCTGAAGGAGTCACGCCCTTCGGGGTTCCCTTTTCTCGCCCTGAGACTGAAGTGATAGTCCGGGCCGTAATTTATAGGTGGAGGACGATAAATTCCCGCCTAACACAATACAATCCTCACTCCTTTTCCCTTAGCTCTACTGCCAACATCATTTACTCTCTTTTAGTTATTTATTTATCTTTCTTTTAATGAATCGTTGGTCATAGACTCTTGCCCTTGTGATTTAAATGCCCCTTTCGTAAGCTCTGAGAGACGTGCTCCGCCTTTCATATGCGGTCACGTTCCCATTCGTAACATCTAGTTAATTTTTCCTTTTGTTACTATTATTATTTTTTTTTTCTTTTCTTTTCCCCTTCCCTTCCTTCTAAGAACTGTTTATCCTAGACCCCACGTCTTTTGTCTGCTCACCCCGTCATAACATTGAGTACCTGAGTGTGGGCAGTGGACGCATAAAATTAGCGTAGTTTAAGGTTAGCGAATTAAAACTCGTGAATACTCTCGCCTGCATACGACTGTCAAAATCCCTGTGTGGGGCGGCCATCCGCGATGCTTGAACTATTAGCTAAGCAATTACCAATGTGAATATGTATAGTCATTACAATATCGCGTAAAGGGGATGTCATTTACAAAAAATAAACGCTGTTTTTCATTTATACAGCCTCTTCAAGGCAGACTGTACTAACCGCATGCATTTAATCTAAAATTAAGTAACCATGTGTTTTAATTCTTGAACAATAACCTTTCTCTTCATTCGTTTGCTATAGCCTCATATACTTGGTCTTATAATCCTAATTAATTCACATTGTTCGAGTCACTTTATAAAGTTATCAATGTGTAACCAAATCTAAAGTAATTACTCTTTTGCAAGTGTCTAAATTACCTTGCGTCCTGTTAAAGAAATTTGTCCCAGTGTGTTATTAAAAGTAATGTCACAGGTTCATAAATCCCTTAGTAGTAAAGTTCATTGCAAGGCAGAATGTAGAGTAACGTGAAGCATTTGCCGCTCATTCTTGTATATCGATGTACACACCCGAAGAAGGTGTGTACATCATCTTGTATGGGGAGGTATTATGATTAGTAAGAACTCGCTAGCAAATTGCCTCCCCCTTTTTTTGTTGTTTTCATTTACTGCAAGCCGCTCGATCGATAGACACATCTGTCTATCGAGACTTCGCACGGTCAGAATACAAGGGATTAAAACAGATTAAGGCCACTCCCTTTAAGTAGGTAATTCCTTTCCGAGGCAAAAGTAAATCTGTCTGGTCGTCTCCTTTTCAGGCAGAAAAACCCCTGCGGGCATCAGCTGAACATGACTCAACCCCCCCTATGTGTTGGACGTGCCCCCTGCCCCATAGGAGGAGATAAAAGCAGAAAACCACGAGGCCTCGCTCTCACACGCGCGCTGGAAGATAGGGAGTGAAGAAGTCCCCGAATCTCGGCCATGCCTTGGCCCTCTGTTAGCTCCTAAACACGTGGCCTTTCAAAGTATACTTTCCCTCTGTGAACTCCGGCCACCACCCACGTGTTCCCTTGGATGCTGGCCGGACCGATGACTGACTCTATTTGCTTGGAGTTTCGAGAAGTCCCCATCGCCTTGCCCTTGTACTGAAGCCTGTGCATCCTAACACGAGGAATAGAACCCCGCCCTCGGAAATTGCAAGTCATCCACGGACCGCTTTCTGCGCTGGAACCAAATCTGCCTTACGGTAAAGTGCTCTGGAAGACCTCCATTCAGTCATGCTTTTGTCTCGTAACATTTACTTAAGTTGAGAGCCAGTAATCACCGAATCTCTTGTCAAATGTCCGTGCTCCTCGAGTGTCGGCAGTGCTAAGCTATCATTAATTCATCGAAGCCCCTTGGCACCCTCAGTGCAGCTTCGAATTCATTATTCTTTTTGTCTATTTTCATTACTGGCGTATAATGTGCATATCTCTCATTTCAGAGGACCCTATATCGTGGCAGCTTCTTGGACTGTGTCTGAATCCCCAGTTTCATTCATCCCGTAGGGAATCCCCAGGATCAATAATCTACTTGCATTCCTCTTTCCCGTATTAACGTTACTTATGTAAATACACTCCTGCAAGTTTGCCCACGTGTTTTACGTAATATTTTCTCAGTAACAAGAGCCTTACGCTCATATGAAATTCCCTTTGTTTTCCTCTTTTTTATGTTTTCCTGGACCCACAAGTCAGAATCACAAGGCTAAATTACCTTAAATTGTTGCTACCTGTCTCACAGAGAACATTTCAAACTAAATCGCCAGGAAAAAACGTAAATATATATATATATATATATATATATATATATATATATATATATATATATATATATATATATATATATATATATATATATATATATTGTTACGTGTGTCTTGGCCGATCATGTATTGTTCAATTTACATAAAAGTTGCATGGCCCTGCAGGCCAAGAGTACACATAACCTGCCACTTGAAGCCACGAATTCACCTCAAAGACAGTCGTTAATTAACCAACGTCACCAGTTAAGGGTAATTAACCTTAACAAAGAATATTCAAGAAATAAAGACTTTATGATGAACGTCACCAACTGCGGACGCATACAAGAATCTCTACTCGTTAAGATGGTTTTAACTACAACGCAACAGTTCCTCCAAACAGTGAACGCTTAGGCATAGCGAATACCGAGTATTAAAATGACTTGCTTGCCTAAATCCCGACACTTACTGGGACAAATTAACGCTAACAATATAATAATTTGACTTAATCTAGACCTCGTGAACACATATACCGTAAGTGGTGGCTGAAGGATGAAACAAAGGAAATTTGAAATACAGAAAAGTTACTAGTCAATCAACGAAGCTTTAACAACAATCGGACTTACCTTGAACGCTGAGTCGTTTTTTATTATAAGATGGACCTCAGGAGTCGGGATTCTGGCAGTCTTCCCAATTCACTAATTAATATAGACGTAGGAGTAAAAGTGGAGTGAGGGAACAAAGGGACACCGTTCCGGCACGCACGCGCTGCGTGCTTTCTTGTTCGTCGTCAGTCTCTCTCTGACCTGCGCCAGCGTTCCAAAGGTGAGGCGGTCTCTTGACATACCGCCCCAGGCAATCCGACCTTGACAAAGGCATCGCCGAATGCATAGAGTAAAGGGAAAGATAGCTTAAGGCCACCATTACTAGAGACGATTGAGTGAAAACCATCTCTGAGGTTTAGGT
Organism: Macrobrachium rosenbergii; assembly: GCF_040412425.1. NCBI lineage: Eukaryota > Metazoa > Arthropoda > Malacostraca > Decapoda > Palaemonidae > Macrobrachium > Macrobrachium rosenbergii. The sequence goes on from NC_089749.1 coordinate 29,695,116, forward strand.
CCCTAATGCCCTAGCATATTTTGTTTTTTTAAACTGCCCAGCCTATGCGCGGCGCCATCTGTCTACTGCTGTGATCGTTATTTTGAATTGCCTGGCCTACCGGTGGGGCAGAGATGTTCTCTGTTGAGGTCAATCTGACTAATATTCCTACACTTAAATACATCGAGGGGAGAACAGCAGTAATATTTATAATTATAATATATATATATATATATATATATATATATATATATATATATATATATATATATATATATATATATATATACATATATATATATATATATATATATATATATATATATATATATATATATATATATATATATATATATATATATATATATATATATATATATATATATATATATATGTCACGACCCCTAATTTGACCAAGGTAAAATTCTTAATACTCAACTGTCAAACCGGGATGCCAAGCTGTGAAGTGTACCTAACCTTGGTGACAAAGGTTAAAGAAATGGTGACCTGCAGTACACCACAACAACTTACATATATAAAAAAAAATATATATCACCAAAAAATATATCTGTTTCAGCCCTTTATGTATAATTATTATACTGATGATACCAACACTGCTCCACTGTTCAAATAAAATAAGCACTGAATGTATTATAGTCAATTTGCCAGTTATAGAAACTCTCGAAAATTTTTATGATTATAATTAAACTTCCCAACACCAAAATAAGAAAAATAATTATATGAATAAACTTCTTACAACTTGACACTATTAAAATAATAATAAATAATGATTAACACCAGTATGCAAATACACGAATAACAATGATAATATGATTACTGACAAAAATAGGTATGTACACGATAAGAGCTGAAACTCCTCTCTTTTTAAGGAAGAGGGAGGAAATCAAGGCAATTTTAAGGAGTGAGAGAACAGGGACTTTAAAGAAGAAACTTAGGAGATATTACAAATATACATATTTGGTGAGTTTTGCACTCACTAGATGGTGGGCTGTCACAATATACATATATATATATATAATATATATATATATATATATATATATATATATATATATATATATATTATATATATATATATATATATATATATATATATATATATATATATATATATATATATATATATATATATATATATATATATATATATATATATATATATATATATATATATATATATATATATTGTGGAAGCTATGTGAGCATTGGCTCTTGAGGAAAATATATACTGTGTATATATATATTTTATATATATATATATATATATATATATATATATATATATATGTGTATATATATATATATATATATATATATATATATATATATATATATATATATATATATATATATATATATACACACACACACATATAATATAAAATATATATATACACAGTATATATTTCTCCTCAAGAGCCAATGCTCACATAGCTTCCACAATCCACTGGCAAAATTCCAAATATCCCGAGCTTTTACAGTCTTCAGGATTGTTATGATTCAGGATTTAAATTGCCATGATCTTTCTAATTTTAATTTAAAAAATGAGCCCTGCACCAACAACTGGATACAGGGTAAAGACTATAAAAAAACTCAACAATAGAGTTTTATTTTCAATAATATATACTGGAAAAAGTAAATGCTGCATTCACTCAACTTCATAATTCTTCAAACAAAAAATAAAGTAGGTGAAGATAGGGGGAATGGTGAGCAAGGTAGAGCAATATCAAAATTATGATGTAACTTTTGAATTATTCCTTGAGGCAGGGGCATTGACAGCTGATGTGTAGAAGGCACAGAAGGTTTCATCCAAGGTGGGAAGCTACCAAATATTGTGTAGATAAGGGCAAAATACTTTTTTTTTCAGTCTCAACACACCAAAATATCTGAAAAGGGTCTCAGACCTGAAGGTAGAATATGGATTCCTTTTTTTTTCTCTCCCTCTCTCCTAGTGCAATCCTATGGGGGCTTATATACCCCTTAATGGGTGGGGCTTACGATGACACTTCAGGTGATTGTCATTTCCTTATATGAGGATTCTTGCAATTTTTGCTTAATGATTGGCTTATCAAAATACCATTAATCTGACCATGTCCGACTGGAAACTTCTAGAGAGCTAGTGACAAAATTTTGCCATCAACCTGTGTTGAATTTGCCAGAACATTTCATCAGAGACCATGTGGGGCTACGAAGGGATGGCATGTGACACTGAAAGGCAAAGATAGGACCAAGGCTACATCGGACTGAACATTATTGTTTTTCTTCCTTAGCCAAGTTTGCCACTATCCATGACAAAGATGGATAAACATAACTGTTATTTTTATTCATTCCTAAATCAGCAGCTGTTTCAAACGTGCGTGTGTTTTCACCGTGACTCGGGAATAACTTATATTTGACCAGGATTCAAATTTCTGCCTTTTTGGAATAAAACTAAAGTGACAGTGATTTAATCTACTGAGCCATAATGATTTTAATTCTGCTATACATATTGCTCTTGAATTCAGGTTCTGTATTTCAATCTAAATCTACTTATCTGTCATAATAGGTGGGTAATAAGCTTGTGCCACACAGGTTTGTGTGTACTATTTTGTCATCAATTTTACAAAGCATTTTTATTACTTATAAATCCATGTAATCCTACTTGTGGCAGCAGAGGGAGTGGATTGCTACCCTCAGTGACCTCCTCCCTTCTTCTTCCTCTTTTCTCCCTTCATATCTGCAGCTGGGGGAGGTGGATGAAAGGGCTTCCAAGATTCCTTGTCCTTCTTTGAGGAAGAAGTCTGAGCTAACTGTCTTGGGTTTTGGAAGTGTATGTTTCTTTGATAGCTTAGATGCTGAAGGCTTTGATGAACCTGAAGGTTTAGCTGTAGCTGCCTTCATCCCAAGGAGGGTTTGAACAACACCGTATGGTTGATAAAGGAGTCTTCAGAACCCGACTTTCAATACTCATCTGGTGCCTCCACTCTACTCTTTGGAACGAGTAGTGATATGCTCAACATCCAATTATTCCTTGAAGGATGAGGTTAATCCACTGGCTGGCAATTTGTTGTGCTAAGAAAGTAAGGCCCTTACCTACGGACAGCAGCAACTTCATAAAAATTGCCCGAGATGAGACCTGTCACTGCAAAGTTTGTCATGAGACAGCCTGGAGAGAAGCCATAGTGATGGGCCTCACGGAGTTCGCCTGTGAAATGGAGAACAGACTGTCCTGATGGAGTCTCTCCTGGGAAAGGTCATTAGTCAGTTGGTAGACTGACCAGGCCAACTGCCAAGGAGTAGCCCTCCTGCGTGTAGTAGTACCTTCTCTGACATAGCAGCAGGGGAAGGAGTTTGCTTGAGGCAAGGGAACCACCTGACCCCTAGATAAGGATGTTCACCTCCTCCAAAACACCATGAGCCAACTGTGACCAATGCAACCTGACAAAAGTTTGTGCCTCAGGAGCTTTCCCTAAGGAGAGACCTGCAGACGAGACTGTTGGCAGGTATAAAGCTGGGATTGCCTCCTTGAGACTATTAAACTCATGGATGAGAAAAATAATCCTCCAAAAGTGCTACCTGAGTGCTCCCCCTAGGGGCTCAGGAGGAGAAGCAACCTCAGGACCCATCAGATCCCCTATGGCAAAAGCTATACAGCACTCTCTTCAGGCAAGGAGGATGTCATAACAGCTCTCTACCCCTGACCTGTTCCAGACCTCGTAACAAGCCAGATAAGCTTTGCCAGGGAATGCACATGAAATCCACCAGATTTGCTGTCAGCATGGAGTACTTAACATTGACACCTCTGCTCCCCTGCTCCTAACTAGGTAATCACTGAGCCAGTAGACTGAGGAGCAGAACGGGCACAGGCAACACCACTCCCACACTCCTCAAGCCCATGTGGTGAGCTGGGTGAGAAAGTGGCAATGGCTCTATCCTTCGTGCCCCAAAAGATGAGTGAGGGAGAAGCTACCACATTGCTGAAGAACATGTGGTATGTGGACCACACACGTAGCACAAATGGGTTGCATGTGCCCCTCTCTGTGCAAGTCATAATGGCCTGTTCACACTAGCAGGCATGCCCGTCGGGCACTTCCAGCTGTTTATATTTTCTCTCACTTCTGAAGCAGTTACCAGACAATCACATTGTTCTGGCTCCATACTCGGTCGGTCAGTAAAGGTTTTTGAGTAGGCAAGGGAAGAGGGTAGTCTCACCATGTCCAGCACCATGAAAAATAAAAAAATAGCGCTGTGTGGAGTAATAGTTGTAGTGTGTTTAAAAAAAAGATTGAAAGGAAAACTGTTGCACAGAACAGTGAGTGGTGTAAAGAGTGGCCACTCACCTTCCCACCTTGTATAGTGGAATGGGTTATGGGAACAGTGTTTGCCCATCGGGCAGTGCCCACTAGTGTGGACAGGGCTTTAGAAGCATGAGGAGAGGGGTTGTCTCAAGTTACCATGTGCACATGATCACCATGCTGACCATGCACAGAGTGAGATATACAGACTTGTCAAGGTGTGAGCCTGCGAGTTCATGCGAGAACAAGGCAGGAGCAGACCTCTCATTTATGTAAGTAGGAGGGCCTTGTGCACCAACTCTGCTAAAGGTATGATGATCATGTGCTGGTGATCCCACCCCTCTGCTCTCCTCTGAGAAGGAAGAATGTATGTGAGGAATCTGCCTGGACTTCTTACATGAGGCCTTAGACTTCCCCTTCTTCTTCTTCCACCCAAATGGTGGAAGAGAGTCCCAGAAGGAGGAGGAGGATAATGATGAACTTGAATGTAACAACAAAGAAGGTGAAGAGGAAGAACCCTGAGAACACTTCTTATCTTTCTTCATGAAGGGCTTACCTTCTACACTAGAGGGTTGGTTGAGGTCCGGAAGACAATGAAGCACCTACTGGAGGAACTGCCACAGTTGACTACTGCAACTGTTCCTCACTCTCCTTTGCAGCAGATCATGAAGCTGAGGTAGCTACAAACTCAGCAGGTGAAGAAGTCTCGGTTAAGAACTCCTCCTCCTCATATTGTCAAGGAATGGCCATGAAAGGACAGACTACCTAGGATGTTCGAACATCATCATCTTATAGGTGCCTGTCTGATGAGAGAGAGCAAGGCGCCTGCTGAAGAAGCAACTCCATCAGTTGCTACCTTGTCCTCAAAGGAAAGGGCATGGGTGGACTTTTTATCAACCCCCCAATCTCTACTAGTTGTGGCGGAATTTCAAAACACAAAAAAACAGTACACAACACTCACCCTGGTCCTCGGTTGCTGGAAGATGGAGTAAGGCGTCCACGGTCGCCAACACAGCACACAAAACCACACAAACCAAACCAAAACAGAAAAACACACGACTCACAAACATACAGCAACAAGAACAGCACACTAACAAGGGAAAACAACAACTTTGCATCAGCACACAAAAAAACTGTCCAAAACCAAACGACAGACCAGCACTAGCTCTGACTCAAGACTCACTCTAAAACCGAAAAACCCTCACATACATTCCACAGACAGACAGCGCCGTAAACAAACTAACGACCTCATCCCTCTTCCAACAACCGAAGCACTCACTAACGACAATTACACTCTCTCTCTCTCTCTCTCAAAAAAAACGTTGGGAAATGCTAAATAAAAACAAATTTATTCATCCCTCTATATTTCTCCCCCCTTTTAGCATTTCCCAACCAACACCTTCCACACCTCTTTCAAATCGCCTTACGCAACACCCACGGATGCTCACTAGCAGGTCCTCTAGATCGCGTTCGCGGGCACGCAATCATTCTCTCAGAATCATTCTCTCTTCTAGCAACATTCAAACTCACATCTTCTCCTCCATTCTCTCTCAGATTCACGCTATCTTCTTCACTATTACCACTCTCAATTTCATCCACAATCTCATCTATACCCTCTAACTCGTTCCCAAATACCTCCCCCAATTCTTCAACTAACCCATCCCATTTGCTCATTGACCTTTCCAATTCTTGCAACGATTCATTCGTGCTTTCAATCACTCGTATATTACTGCTACGCTCTCTTACTCTCACACTTTCGCTCACCTCCAACCGTTCACTAACCCCTACGTTTAGTCAACTCAGTTATATCAAACCCGCATATGCTATACGTTCTATCCATACCATCCCATTCATCCGTATTACACGCTTTATCACTCATTTCCACTTTGGCACTCACACCCCTATCACACAACTTATGACCATTCAGTTTACTTACGTTCTTCCCTTTCTTACGTTTTTTACCATACTCTATCAAAACAAATTGCTGATCCTCCATACACAAGCTCTCATGCATACTTGGTTCACCCACATTCGATTTCAACCATTTATACACCCCATTCTCTCTCACATATTCCGGTACATCCTTCCATCTACGCAATTGGTTGTGATGCGCTCGCATTTCTCTCACACTACCATCTACACATACTTCCCCTACAACATAACTAAGCCCACTGGGACCAACTTCCAACACCTCATACGGACCCTCAAATTTTTCACGCACTTTATTTACATTCAACCTTCCTTTCTCGATTACTTCTTTCAACACTTTCTCGCCCACCTTGTAACTTTCAAACCTTTCATGCGCCTTCTTCCAACCTCCTATCATTCTCAGATAGACCCAATCTCGGTCTCACTATCTTTCAAAATTTAACACATATTTACACGGAGACATACCAATACCCTTATGCACGTGGCGTTGTATACCCACAACGCTCGCCCAACGTTTACATCCCAATCATTATCACATTCACTCATCATACGTAATATCTCTGTCAACGTTCTCACCGTTCGTTCCGCCAATCCATTCGCACTGGGCATATAATGTACACGTTCTATGCCCCAATCACGCAACATTTGCTCAAACTCCCATCCAACAAATTCAGGCCCATTGTCACTCAACATTCGCGTCGGCTTGCACACACATTGGCAACATCACTTGACCCACTTGATTCACTCTTTTTGTTCCGAATCGCTACCGCATATACAAACTTACTCAAATGATCTACCATTACAACCATTCCCACATGTCCTCTAGCAGTCACAGGCAACGACACACAATCAATCACAACCATCTCAAACAACTCTTTCATCTGCAATTGCAACACAGGTGGATTCACATGCACACTTTGATACTTACCCTTCTGACAGTCCGCACACGTAATCGCTACATCCGCCAAATTTTACTCAATCCAGGCACATACAATCTCTCTCTCATACATTCCCATAATTTATTTTTCCCCAGATGCCCAAACCTATTATGCACCAATAAACACATACCCACGGCTGCGTCTTCCGAAAATACTGGCACATACACTTCTGCTCTCTTTTATAACCCTGTCAAGCTCATAATCTTCTACAATTTCCAAGATTTCTCCCCAAGTCAACCTTTCATTCGTCCATCTTTTCTTCTCCTTCCGCTTCAAGTTCACAATTTCTCTAACTCCATCTGGCACTGTCCCTAACAACTTCCATTACTAACTCCTTACATTCATCTATCCCATCATCCCAAACTTCTTCCTTGCCAACGTCTCCAGCCTACAAGCATATAGTGACAAGGTTTCCCCAGCTTTCATTCTTGCCTCATCAAATTCATTCTTCCTCTTATACTTAACACTTGCTTTCATACGCCTGCAACTTGCTCAACTAGTCTAGCTTTCACCTTGTCATACTCAACATCCCCACACTCATAATAACCCTATACATATCAAGTAAAAACCCAGTCAAATATTCTCCTAATTCTCGTGCCCACACTCTCTTACTTTCCCCATACTTATCCTGACAAAACCTTTCATACTCCCTAAAGAAATCATGCACATCCCTACTTCCATACTCATTATACCTTTCACACCGGGTACCTCCCTCACATACATAGCCTTTCTCACTTCTTTCTCACTTTCACTCTCACTTTCGCTTCTTTCACTCTGTCCTTTCATACCCTCTTCCGAATACAAAGAGTCCACTTCCGCACTTACATTCATCTTACTCATTACACCCTTCTTTCCCCTCTTTTTATCCACTTTTATCCACTCACCTCCATCCACCTCACTATCACTACTGCCTTCACCCTCTCCCCTTCTTTCCTGCCTTTCCCACTTCCTTACCCTTCTTACCAGTTTCCTTTCCTTTCCCTTCTTCCCTTTTTCTTCCCTGACTTATCCTTACTTTCCATCCGTTCCTTCCCTCGCTTTTCATTCTCCTTTTCCTTACCCTGCCTTTCATTCTCTCGTTTCTTACTTCCTATTTCCACATCACTTTCATCACTCACGCTTCCATTCACTTCTTCCTCCTTTTCTTTCTCTCTTGCCCCTTCACACGTTCCAGAGGACCTACCTCAACAGCCCCTTCTCCAAAAACACCCTTGAACATACCTTTCACCATTTCTTCCACACTTTTCATCATTCCCTCCAACTTTTTATCCACCCTCTCTACCATCCTGTCTTCCATTCTCTCTTCTGACTCTTTCATCTCTCCTTTCATTTCTTCTTTTGCACTTCTTAGCATTCCCCCCACCTCCTCCAACTGACTCCTCAATCTCTCATTCTCACCCCTCAACCACGTATTCTCCTCTCTCAACCTTACCAGTTCCTCTTCCATCCTTCTCTTCAGTCACACTACCAGCCACCAATCTCACTTGCAGCTGCAATACCAGCTGCCCCACGTTGGGTGCCAAATTAATGTGGCGGAATTTCAAAAACAAAAAAACAGTACACAACACTCACCCTGGTCCTCGGTTGCTGGAAGATGGAGTAAAGGCGTCCACGGTCGCCAACACAGCGCACAAAACCACACAAACCAAAACCAAAACAGAAAAACACACGACTCACGAACATACAGCAACAAGAACAGCACACTAACAAGGAAAAACAACAACTTTGCATCAGCACACAAAAAAACTGTCCAAAACCAAACGACAGACCAGCACTAGCTCTGACTCAAGACTCACTCTAAAACCGAAAAACCCTCACATACATTCCACAGACAGACAGCGCTGTAAACAAACTAACGACCTCATCCCTCTTCCAACAACCGAAGCACTCACTAACGACAATTACACTCGCTCTCTCTCTCTCTCTCTCTCTCAAAAACGTTGGGAAATGCTAAATAAAAACAAATTTATTCATCCCTCTATATAGTCAAGAACCTTGTTACCTAGTTCAGTGACCGCTCCATCTCAGGCTGAAGGATAAGCCTACATGAATGATGATGGTTTGCATTTCTGAAGGAACAACTACTTTTGGTCTTGCTACTTTAAAGTCGTCTGTTTTTCAGTGTCTTTTTCTCAGCACAGGCAAATGTTTTCACTACCTTATTCTCAGCATAAGCACATGTCTTCAAAGTTATCACTAGTTTTCTGGTGTGCTTCTCTCAGTACTCACATAAAAGTGATTGGCCTCTCCTTACAGACAATATCTCCCTCTTGCAAAGATGATTTTGAATCTTATTCATTTTTGGAAGACTTTAGAATCCCTGTCAATGATGTACCCTTAACAGGTAAACCCTTGGCCAAAGGAATCTTTGTGCGATAGTTACTTACAACTAAATGATATCTTTGTTTAACTGTCTACTCTCCTTCACAGCAATCATGACAACCTTATATGAAAGTGGTTTTGCAGTAAAGAAATAATTGAGTGCATAAAATGTATTTCAACAATGAACACCCTCTGCAATCTTCCTTACCTGACCTAACTATTTTTGCTTGCAACACTAGGCAGGCTGCTGCTGCAAACAGTGTGTATTTTCTAGTATCAAGTTTAATATTTATCAGTTTGCTAAGAGTTTTATTTTTGATTTAATATAATGTGGAAGAGTTTGCCTAGTGCAGTTGCGTAATCTTCTGACCTCCAAATGTTTAAGTGAGGAGCAAATTCATTCCATTTTTCCTGCTGATGTCTCATGAATTCAGGTAACAGTCTTACTTTCTATTCTCTCATAATGACTTACTTTATCACCTTTTCCTAATTTCCCTTTGGAGCCCTCTTGGGTTTACAGTCTCTTTACTCTATCCATGAGGGTTTTCAGCTTCAGATTTAAAAAGAAAAGAAAGTACATATCTAAATGGTAAGTATAGCCGGACTACGCTTCACATAAATGGCATTTCTTGAGTCCATAAAGTGGATGTTTGTTATTTGGTATAAACTGGGTCTGACTGGAAAGAATCTCCATATCTATCTCTGGAAAGAATTTCCATATCTATCTTGCTTTCTTCCTAAGACAAGATCTGATGATCTGTAGAAAATTTCTTGAATAAGAAATTGCAGGAAACTAAGAATAGCCTTACCTATACCCATCAGACATCAACTGATAATGATAAACAGCAGAAATCTACTCATAATGATAAATTTATTTGTGATCATTACTAAGGAAATGAAGTACACTACTGTAAAATATTTCCGTGTCCGAGTGCGTCTCACTCCCCTGTCTTGGACACTACAGTCCATCACTAAGATATTGCTAAAATACTTTTTCATGGTATTCAAATCAACAGATATCTATTCACAGTAGCAAGACTTGAGAAACATGCATGTACTCATCCCTCTCATTATGAATATACAGTGGACATTTATTTGTACTACTGTCAACTACAATCATAAAAAATTCATTAGCGAGAAATATTGGAAAGAAATATATAGCACTGTCACTGCTTAGTACATATCTTGCACATGTGTCATAAATTGAAATTAAAAAATCTGTTAGATATGATGCATCTTCTAGTGGCTACACCCTTCTCTGTGAAAGAACTCCTGGCCCTTTGTCATCTGTTACACACTCAGTGGTGACTACAATATTGGTAACAACATCCAATGACAAACAGGAAAAAAAGATAAATAATTCCAGACAATCACCAGCAACTGCAAGGAAATACCTAATATGATGGAAGTATAGATGGGGATTGCACCAAAAATATACCAAAATACTAATTGCTGGTAAACTCCATGAATTCCATCCCAATAATGTCCAAAAACATTAGATACTCCTCCATCCATACACCTAAGCCAATCTGCATCCAGAATGCAAGTGGCCAGCTGGTGAAGCAAGTGCTTTTGCTGAGGTGACAATGAACATTTAAGCAAGCATTAAGAATCGCCAGAGGTAACACTTGGCATTTCTTGAATTAGGAAGGCAGCATCTAGAGGTAGATTAAAAGTACACCAAGAAAAGCCAAGATAAAGAAAATGTCAGAAATACAAAAAAATGGAACAGATATTCAATGAAAATTCAGAAATACAGAACAAAGAAATTAATTTAAATATTAAGTAGGAATATTACAATAAAGAATTACAAAGAAAGACACTGTACAAATTAGAAATTTTGCTGGAAACAGATGCTACTAGTTTGCTTCAAATCATGAGATAAACTTAGAAAACAGTGTTAAAAGAACACTATCACAAATGGAAGCCAGAAAAGGGTTGACAAAGCATTTGTATTGGAATGCACAATATCAGAAAGAACAGCAAGACTTACATTAATACAGAGGAAGAGTCATTAAAATGACAATAATTATTTAGGCAAAGGCAACAAACAATTACAGTTTTCATAAAATTTCAAGAAATGTAGTAGGTATGAAGAATACGATTCCACAACTACTGATGGAGGATACTGTACTGTACTGTGGAAGTAAGACAAGTGGAAAAATCAAGGCATGTATATGTACTGGATACTAAACTGAGAAGGTGCACAACAGACTTAGAAATGTATGGTAAGGGCAGCAATGGGATCTGAAGTGTTTGGGAACCCCACAGAATAAATGTGTAAATGACACCTACAATGATTTGCACCATATACTGTACTGGCAATGGCAATAAAACAAACACGGTCACCATCTGTAAAAAGCAGCAAGTTAATAAACTGGATTATAAATACTCATATAACCTCATGAACTTTATTAATATTCAAAACAGTATCACTTTACTTCAATTTAGCTAATGCTAAATATCTTTGTAAGCCAACAGAGAATTTGGACCATACAGAGAATGTATTTTTTCAAACATAAACTTGAAGAAAAATAATAAATCGTCATACTGATTTTCATACTTAGATCCCAGTACATTGGTATGCACATCTACAACAAAATAATATATGGCCTCAACTGTAGCAAGATATGTATTTGGTTTCCCTCGTTGATATCGCCAAAACAATGTCTCCCTTTCTTTAAGTTCTACACAAGTTAAACCTGGAAATGAAATTAAACTTTTATGTTTTCTTTCCAAACATCTTCTCAAGAAAAAAAAATTACATGCTGTGCTTATTTAGTAAAAGAATATACAAATATGTTACATCAACTATCATCTTTTGCTTTATTTTACATAGCTTATTTTGGAAGACAGATTAAATAACTAAAATTATACACAGTAAACTGGAAAGCACAAACTTTCATGAACTCACATTTAATACAAACCAATAATGGTGAAAATTATCTGTGAAGCATTCACACACACATTTTATTCTTATGGATGACTTAAATCACTGTATATTATTCCAGCTTCTACTCAACTTTGGCAAATAGTTAGATTCATATATTTTTGTTACCTAAAATACTGCAAAAAACTAAATGATTTCAATAAATGCGTCACCACCTTACAGCGACACCAACTTACGGCGGATTTATACCACTCATAAAGGACATCATATGAACCTATTTTAGCCAAAAAAACCCCATCCAAAACCCCCTTCATATTTTATCTATTTCACTTAGTTTTGCAAATTAATTAACAACTTTGTAGAGCTGATGGAGGTCTATGTAGCTTACAAAGCTATATATAGTAACAGAATTCATGAAGTCAACTGTACCAAGCCCATCTATTTACTTATATAAATATGTTTTAATCTTAATGAAAATCATTGGTTTGAAAATATAAATTCATCATATTCATGTCTTTATTCCACCCTTTGAAAAAGAAAAACAATCTACAAAAAAATTTGATCTTTTCATAAATAAAAAATAAACAGATACTGAATCAAAGAGGCAGGTCTAGGCTTACTGTGTATGTTCTGGTTGAAAATGTTTATTACTTATGTTTTGAGTATTTGTATTTAAGTTTTGACTTACATACAACTCAGTCATAATTAAGCATAGCCTCTTTCTTTTTTGGTTGAAGATATCAAGAGAATATAAATCTTTTATATTTAACACCTTTCCTCCATATGCTTCATCATGAAGTAAAGTATTGTTTAATTCGAGACAGTTTCAACTACTGTCTACATCAGGAACAATTATACAGGATATTAATATCCAAAATGGAATGTTTATCAAGAAAATTATCCCTATGTTCTTCTTAATAAATGCAACTGGGTTTCATTTGATTGAAGATGTAAATAACATGCCAAGAATAAATACTAGCACCCATTATTGGCATGCAAAGTAAGGCTGACGCATTTATGCCACAGTACCAGATTTGAGGGACTTGGAATTCCTAAATTTCCCTATTGTTTTTTCTTTGAAGCTCTTTCATCCTTGCTATTCCCTTTTAAATTTTCATTCTTGACTCAATGAGGTTCTGACATCTTTTAATATGACATGAGATGGCAAAATCTGTGCAAAAAAAAAAAAAAAAATTTCAAAACACACGCAGATAAGCTGCACACTGGAATAACACATGGCACTCCTCTCTCATGGCACCATTTGTATAACTAGAATTTTAAAAGTAAAATTTGTATTTTTCCAAATATACAAACCTCAGGTCTTTACATAGGGGGTCATGTATGCTACAGAGGAATCAGCCCCACGCCTCTGATCACAAAAGTTTGTGAGCTCTGGGCCGGAACATCCTCGAGTCCTCCTCGTTTGACACTTAGCATGCCCATTTGGTAGTCTCACGCAGCCAAAAAGATATTGTGTTCTTAGACACCTCTTTCTTGGCCTTGCCAGTACAGGCAGTCCCCGGTTATTGGCGGGGTTCTATTTCTGAGGCTAAGTGTAATGGTAATTGTCCATCACTCTCCCCTTGCTAGAGAGAATCGCTGCTAACAAGAAAAATAGAAAGCGATTTACTCACCTGCATCTGTGTCCATCCAGCATATGCAGCTGGTCACATTTTCTGTTATCATAGCCTCTGTTAGGTATATATCACAACTTGCTGAGCAGCCACCACAGGACCCAATTATTGGCGCCTAGGTAAAAGGAAACATTGGTGATTTTCGGTGCCAAAAACTGCCGATTTTCGTTGCTAGACAAGCCCCATAAAACCGGATCGCTGTTAACCGGGGACTGCCTGTACTAACAAAAAGTCGTCAACACTCAGGCCTGAGCTGCTGAGTCCTTTCAAGGTAGCGCCACAGCACTCTAACTGGAAAGAGTAATGTCTCTTCTGGATCATTACCTACATAGTCCTCTAGGGAGGGGATCGAAAAGGACTTGAATCTGGCATCAGGGACTGATGGATTCAGAGTCTTCACCATGAATTCCAGGATAAATTCGAACAAAACAGATCCCTATCCCTGAGTGTTTAACGCTGTAAGAAAGACCATGAAGTTTGCCTACTCTCTTTGCCGATGCCAGGGCAATCAGAAACACAGTCTTGAGGGTCAGATCCCTGTCTAACGACTCTTGTAGAAGCTCGTAAGGTGCACGAGTCAGGCTGCGAGGGACAAGTCACATCCCACTCAAGGGCCCTGAGTTCCCTGGGAGGGCAAGACTTCGAAGCTTCTCATCAGCATGGAGATCTCCCATGAGGAAGAGAGATCTATGTCTTAGGCATAGAACTAAGCCCAGGGCAGCACTGTAGCCCTTAATTGCTGAGACAGAGATGCTTCTCTCGGCGAAGGAAGACTAGAAAGTCCGCTACCTGCTGAACAGTAGTTCCAACCGAGGAGAAACCCCTTCCATGACACCAACCACAGAAGATGGCCCATTTCCCTTGATAGACATCTGCACAGGATTTCTGCAGATATCCGAACATCTCCAATGCTGTTTGGCAAGAAAAGCCTCTCTCTCATAGGAGAAGCTGGATAGTCTCCAGCCGTGAAGGGATAGTGACTCTATGGACTGGTGAAACCTCTCTACATGGGGTTGGAGAGGAGGTTGTGCCACGGGGGATTTCTCTCGGTGCCTTGGACAGCAGAGCCAGCAGGTCCGGATACCACTAGGCATGCAGCCATTTGGGAGCCACCAGGGTCATTCTGAGATTCGTGGTGATCATTACCCTGTTGATCATTTGACGAATAAGACAGAACAGAGGAAATGTGTACGTGTCGAGATTGTCCCATGGGTGCTGAAAGGCCTCCTCCACTGCAGCCCAAGGATCCGGGATGACTGAGCAAAACACCAGCAACTTCCTGTTGTGCCGTGTTGCAAATAGATCCATCACTGGTCGTCCCCACAGACTGAACAATCTTTCCATGACGACTGGGTGTAGGGACCATTCTGTCCCTATCACCTGACCATGACACCCAAGTTTGTCTGCCACTAGATTCTTTTTGCCTGGGATGTATCTGGCTGACAACTCCACTGTGTGTGTGTGTGCTGTTGCCCACTTGTGCACTTGCACCATCAACTGATGAAGTTGGAGAGATGCTAGTCCCCCATTACCATGGTATTGTCATTCATGGATACCACGGAGTGCCCCATTACTCGATCCTGGAACTCCTGGAGAGCCAGAAAGGCTGCCTTGAGCTCCAAGATGTTTATGTGCAAACCTTGTCAATCTGATTCCACACACCTGAGATTAGTAACTTCTCCAGATGTGTGCCCCATCCCTCCCCAAGGCATCTGAAAACAGAAGCATCTTGGGAGGGGGAGTGTGAAGTTGGACTCCTATTACAAGGTTCCTGTTGTCTAGCCACCAGGATAGGTCCTGTCTACTTGTCTCGAGAGAAGTACAGAAGACAGGACCAATGCACTGTTCCTTCCCATGGGATGGCACATCCCTTCCTTGAGAACAGAACTCTTTCATTCTCCACTGGAGGGAGTGAAGGTGAAGTTGCCCATGAGGGACCAGCTTCTCCAAAGATGACAGGTAACCGAGAACGACTTGCCAAATTCAAGCTGGTTGTTCCTGTTGGGACAGGAATAACTGCGCCATCTCCTTGAACTTGCTGATACGGGAGTCTGAGGTAAAGACTCTCACTGCTGCTGTATCTATCAGCATGTCCAGGTACTTTATCCTCTTCTTGGGTATGAGGTCTGACGTCTCGAGATTTATCGCAATGCCTAGACTGTGACAAAAATCAAGAGATGGTCTCTGTTCTGTAGCAACTTCAAATGAGAGTTTGCCAGGACTAGCCAATCGTCGAGATACCTCTGAAGACATATCCTGTGCGAATGGACCCAAGTTGAAAAAGGGTGAACACTCTCATGAACACTTGTGGAGCGGTTGATAGCCCAAAGCAAAGTGCCCTGAATTGATACACCGTCCCTTTGAGGATAAAGTGGAGGTACTTGCAAGAGGCTGATGGATGGGTATCTGGAAATACGCATCTTGCAGAACCACCGTAACCATGAAGTTGGACTCCCTGGTGGCTGCCAGAACTGACCAAATTGTTTCCATTTTGAATAGAGTCTGTTGAATGAATTGATTCAAAGCTGACAGGTCTATGACTGGTCTCCATCCCCCTGATGCTTTCTCCATGAGAAAGATCCTGCTGTAAAATCCTGGAGACTGGTTTGTCACGACTTCCACAGCACCCTTCTTCAGCATCAACTTCACCTCGTTCTATAGGGTGAGGTCCTTTGACGAGCCAGAAACAGTTTGTAGATGGACCGGAAGACTGGTGAGGGGTGGGGGAGACTTGAAGGGAAGTAAATAGCCCACCCGAGGGACATACCCAGGACTCCGCTCTGTGTTGCTGCCATTTTGCCCAGTGGCTCGACAGGCACACCCCACCAATGGCAGCATATGGAGGGGAACACTGGCCATAGCATCCTCCTCCCTTCTTCCCCCCTACCTCCTTTCCCTGGCTGGGTAGAAGGATGAAAGGGGTGTGTTTTGCACCCTTCCTGACGGGGGCTGAAGAAGGCTAGGTACTCTTGCTAGGGACCTTAGGATTTTATGCTTTCCTAGGACCTGCAGAGGAAGGGTCAGCCTGACTTGAGGGTCAGGCTGCAGTGGCGGGCAAAGGCCGTGAGGTCTTTGCCACTGTGTGGTGGACGAGGCAGTTGTTGTCACCTGCCCTTCGACAATCCACTGCAGCGTCCATTTGCTCTCTGTCAAAGAGAGAAGTGGAACCCAACAAAGGTCTGTTCCTTAAGGTTAAGACCTATTTGGGACTTACAAACTTCAGAACTCGGCAGAGAGCAGTGTCTCACCTCTTAGTATCAAGTTTACCCATAGGTTAGCCGTCTGGTGGGCCAGGTAAGTAATGGTCTTACCTCCGGACAGGAACAGTCTGTTAAGGTTATCCATTTCCTCACTGGGGAGTGACGAAGAAGAAGTGATAACCTTGGCTACTGTTGTAGACCAATGGTAGATCCAAGAGACTGCTTGATCGTTTCCAAGGTAGCTGACTCCTGATGTGAGAAGATGTTTTCCTCTCGGAGTTACTCTAACGATAGACCTGGACTGAGACAAACTTAGTCTGGGTCAATCTATGCAGTTCGGACTGACCTCTTTGACGGTTTGTAAAATTTCTTCTGACAAGGGAGTGGTGGAGGAAGCAGCTTAAGCGAGCAGCTGGCCTGAAGTGAGTTCTCCCTTCCAGAGGCAAGAGAATTCACCTGACCCAGGACTGATTCTGCAAGCTTCAACCAAGGCAGCTCTATTGATGGTAAAGATTCCCTGCAGGGCTCGACCAGGGCTTCAAGACCCAAAGCAACAACTCCCCCATCAGCCAGGGTCTCATCCCCAAGATTGCTGCACTGATGGATCAGTTTAACATCTCAATGTAGGAGCTTTGCAGCTCAGGGGTATCTGTGTCCTTGGGGATAGGACCTTCTGGACCCTCCAAGTCGTGGTCCTCTCGAGTTGTTCTCTCTGCAGGTGAGAGACCCTCATCAGAGACGTACAAAGGGCTGCGATGGGAGGCAAAATCCTGATCGCCAACCCAAGTCCTGTGCGTTCCATGGCTTCCGTATAGCCCCAGGAGGTTGAAAGAACCAGTGAGAGGGGCCTATCACCCTTTGTTGACCTTCCAGAGGCCGGAGCCTCAGCAGGAGAGGAAAGCCGTGAATAACTGTTAACCTGCGGTGATGACTGATGTACGGGTCTGGGAGAGCTCCCATCATGCAGTTAAATGGGGGTTGTCCCTGGGAGAGCACGCATGCCCATTGCTCAAGCATGCAGGAGCTATCCTGAGGAAAGTAGATTCGCTCATGCGAATGTGAGCTGGAACTGCCCCTGGGAGGATGATCGCACCCTATCGTGCGAGAGCATGGTCTGTCCCAAAACATGCAGGACTTTTCTTTGAGGCCGAGGCCTCTACTGTATTTGTCTGTCTGGCATGCGAAACCTAGGGTCGGGATTGCTGACTGGGGACCCAATCCTCCAAACATCCAATGCATGGCTCACAGAAGCCACATCCTGGGTCGGGGCTATGTCTGCATGTTGTACACCCGCTTCTCTCTCTCTGTAGGCTGCATTTCAGTCTGGGGACCATGAATGCTTATTGTAGCAGTGCAGGTCCACTGGAGCCCAGGGGTAAGAACTTTTGGATGCATGGATCGAGGAGACCTATGTGCATGGATTGACTGGGGCATGGGAGTGTGCCCTGGACAATGTCGCTACTGTGATGGGAATGAGCCTCCAGGTCGGAACCTTGGAGCTCTGTATGGAAGAAGGATCTTTACTAAGCATTAGAGATGTCTGTTATCAGTGCCCTGGGTGTCATCTGCGTCGTGGCTAATCCTAGGGTGCGCTGCTTCTGCGCCTTGGATGTCCATGGCCACCTGAGACACAGGATGTCTGGAGACACCCGAGACGTGGGTCCCCTGTCCTAGGACAGGGGAGAGTTGTACTCTGCACCTTGGATGTCTGAGAACACCAGAGACATGGGTTCCCTGCCCTGGGATGGGGGAGAGTTGTAGAGAGATCTTTGTGCTTCTTCCAGAGAATAAGACACCGTGAGAGGGCCCACGAGCCTTTTCATGATCTAGAGCTGCCACCCTTCCCCTCTTTGGGTCTGTCCGTCTAATGGGACCCTCAGAAGGAGAAGGGGTCTTCTTGCAGTCTAGAGCCATTGCCTTCTTCTTCTTCGGATCTGTCCACCTAACAGGACCCTCAGAAGAAGGGGAGGAGGTCCAAGCAGGTGGAGAAGATACTAGTGACATCGAAGGGGAATGGGGTCTCTTCCGTCAACGTCCTCTCATGCTTGTACTGCTTCATTAATTCGGCCAGAAGATCCTTAATGTCAGGAGACATCGGAGGGCACGTCAATGTTGATGGGACCGGATGAATAACCGAGGGAGGCATGGCAGTTGTCATGGAAGACTTAGATCCTGTAACTGAAACCGTAGTCCCAGTTACTGATGCCATACAAACAGGGGGCTCGTTGGAGGCACTAAGATGTGCAATCAAGCCCTGCATCAATGGATCCCCTGGAAGACCTAGGGATGGCCAGAGGTTCCTAAGATCTTGGAAGGTCTTCCCGATCTCCCCCAGACCTGAAAAAGATGGAATATCAGAGGCTACTTCCAGAGCAAATGGAAGAAGCCCTCAAGAGATTGTGACAGGCCCTGCTCCTCCATACCAGGCCCCCATTGTCAAAGCACCAGTGGAATGTGGAGGAGTGATTTCTCCCCTAGGTGAAGAAGCAACCAAACGGAATCGCATGGGGAGAGACAAGGAATGACCTGGCTTCCTTGGAGGAGACTACCCCTCCAAAGACAGATGAGCAGCCTCCTTGGATTTCCTCTTTCTAGTGAACCTCAACCACTGCTCCAGGGACCAATCACAACATTTGGGACAAATATTATTCATTGAACACACGCACTTGCAGTGTTTAGTGCAAACTGTGCGCAGGTCTACTTCAAAGGGTAAGAGAAAGCAATTGCAATGTCGCTCTTCCACACCTGGGCAAAAGCGAGGTTTAGGCTTAGTAGATGATTCTTGGGTTTCAGTGATATCCAAAAATAAGAACAGATATGTCACAATTATACTTCAAGCACAACAAAAATGGAAGGAAAAAACTGTGAAGTGCAGGTAGAACAGCCAGGAAACGTTCGGGCAGAGGAAGACAGGATTGCATCTGCTCTCGATGAAGGCTTTAAGGCAAGTGGTTACGAGACTCAGTGAAGGGAGGTGGTGAGGGTACCCCTCGCCTCTCCCACTGGTAGTGCAACTACCGAACAACCTTGTTGTGTAGAATTGCCTGCTCTAGCTTGTGCTGAAGGTAATTCCTATGTAAAGACAAAGACCAATGGTTTGTATTCGTGTAGGAACAACTTACAGTAGGCATGCCATTTGTCAATACTGGAGATACTTTTTCAATAAAATTTACTGAAAATTATTGCAACATGCAATATTTCATCATAATCCATATGCACCATAGGGACGTGTTTGTGTGGGTAGTAAGAAATCTCAGAGAACTACAAAACAATGACAAAATTTGACAAAGTACTCCACAGACACAGCTGAATGTCATATGAGCCAATATACAGTATTCTACCATTTTTTCTCTTCAATATCCTTCAATTTTTCAGTAGCTTGATTTGCAGACACTATGGCTCTTCTGACTTGCCAACATTTTTACTCACTGGTAATTGTTAAATCCTACATTCACCACCCAAAAAAGGAAGCATGTGCAAGTTCAGCCTATTTCAAAGACATATGACTGCACTATTCCTTAAACCCATCATCATGAAACATTTAACTTTTGTACCCACTAAAGCTTTGAAACTTTACTGAAATCACACTTTCTGAAACAGCATCAAGCAGAGTCAAAACTTTCCTGCTAGGCAGCTCAACCTAAATGTTTTTCCCAGTGACCCTCCTTTCATGGGTTTTCCACCACTCACTCAATTTGATGGCCTTCACGTCTCATTGAGACCCACTACTGATCATGGTAAAACTCTCTTTAATACTAGTCATTGTTTTATTCCCTGGGTCTACTGGCTAAATCTCCTTTCCAATGTACCTACTATTACCCACTGTGGCATTCTCTCCTACATTACACCTGCTACATAATCAGCTTGTCACAACCTTTGGGAATCTGTAGAATTTGAGATAAATGGTTGTTTTGTAACCTCTGTTTACATTCGTGACCTGTCTAGGATCCTTCATCTATGTTAAACACAGGTCCTGCTATTTTTATTCAAATTTTTCTCAAATGCCCTCAGCCTGTTTTAGGATCTTTATATGAACTCAAGACCCACACCCATATAGTGCTATTGGTCTTATAACACACAAGAGAAGTAGCATACATTTCCAGCACTAATTCCAGGTAATTTCTCTATCCATATAATTTTTGGATGATAACACATATTTAAAATTGATTTTTTCTAATAAAATGGATTTTTTAAACAAGTTGTATTTTTCAGAGTTACAAAAACCAGAGCCTTTAACCCTTAAACGCCGACTGGACGTATTTTATGTAGACAAAAACTGTCTGTCGGGTGCCAAGTGGACGTAAAATACGTTGACTACAAAAAGTTTTCTTAAATATTCGCAGAAAAATACTTATAGGCCTCGTTTGCAAAAAATTTTAAATCATGCGCCTTGAGGGATGCTGGGAGTTCACGGATCACGCTGTTGTTTTGTTTACAGGCGTGACCCAGCTGCGCATGTGCGAATTTCTTTCTTATCCCAAAAGAAAGCATCAGCTAACTCTGCTGATATTAGCCTTTACATAAAGTTTTACATATGAAAATGTGTGCAATTTCATGTAGAATACAACAAAAAATAATTCATGGTTGTAGCTTTTATCAATTTTGACATATTTTCATATAAATCACGATAAGTTGACAAAAATTTCAACCTTACATTCTAGTCAATCATTTGACTCGAAGTCTCTAAATGGTTTAAAATGCAATTGTAAAATCTAAAACTTTGTCTTACATTCTAGTAATATTCAATCATTTACCTAATCATTTTGCAACAAACGAGAAGTCTCTAGCACAATATTTCGATTTATATTTAATTTTTTTGAAAAAAAAGTTTTCTTTATAGTCTGCCCTAACTCTGCTGAAAATCTCAGAAATTCTTTAGTCACTTTGTTGTAATTTTTGCACAGTTTTCTATTAGGCCTTACATAAAGTTTTACACATGAAAATGTGTGCAATTTCATGTAGAATACAACAAAAAAATAACTCATGGTTGTAGCTTTTATCAGTTTTGAAATATTTTCATATAAATCATGATAAGTGCCAAAATTTAAACCTACAGTCAACTTTGACTCGACCGAAATGGTCGAAAAATGCAATTGTAAGCTAAAACTCTTTCATCCTAGTAACATTCAATTATTTACCTTCATTTGGCAACAAACGGGAAGTCTTTAGCACAATATTTCCCTTTATGGTGAATTTTTGAAAAAAACTTTTTCCTTACCTCTGCGCGCGGTAACTCAGTTGAAAATCTCAGAATTTCTTTAGTCACCTTGTCGTAATTTTCACACCGTTTTCTATTTGGCATTACATAAAGTGTTATAAATGAAAATATGTGCAATTTCATGTAGAATACAACAAAAAATAACTCATGGTTGTAGCTTTTATCAGTTTTGAAATATTTTCATATAAATCACGATAAATAGAAAAATTTTGACCTTCAGTCAACTTTAACTCGACCGAAATGGTCGAAAACTGCAATTGTAAGCTAAAACACTTACAGTCTAGTAATATTCAATCAATTAGCTTCATTTTGCAACAAACGGGAAATCTCTAGCACAATATTTCGATTTTTTTACGTCCGCGCGTTACGAATTCATGCATCATTTTGTGATAATATTTTCTCTGTGTTGCTTTGATCGTTTTACAATTTGTTATGTACCAAAATCATCGCAACTTAGTTTACAAAGAAAAAAAATAACTCAGCTTTAACCGTTTTGCTCACAGCGCGATTTGTATACAATTATATATGAAACTTTTTTTTTGTGCTGTCATATATTCCAATATTTATATATGACAATGATATTTTTTTTCATTTCTGATGGTTGCATACTAAACTTCAGGCAATGACAAAAAAAGGAGCCAAAAATGAACTCTTAATCTTAAAAACTAAGCATGCTGTGATTTAAAAAAAAAAACTTTTTTTCTGCTTCGGCGCTAACTCCCGAACGCTATACGGCAGACACTTTTGTAAATAGAGGCTCGGCGTTTAAGGGTTAATGGAATATTCATCAGCGCATGCACAAGTGGTTGCTGAAACTTGATAACAGGGTACAGTAGTTAATTGGAGGTACGAAGTGAGTGGGGAGAGTTCCCCTCTTACTTGATGCAAGCCAGCACTTCTTTTTCAGCATCAGGAACTAAGTGGGGTGGCTGAGGAGAGATTATGATAAAAGGCTCGGGTTTTTATAACTGGGGAAAAATGCAGATTACTTTAAAAACTTATTTGTTGCCTTTTATGTAGGAGATTCTCTTCTTAGGTGGATAGACAGTCTCTCAACTGACTGGCAAGTTGAATTTCCACCTGGAAATGCTATTTTCCCAGTCATGATAAAGAGCAGGGGACCAATGACTGCTGTAGCCTCCAATACAATCTGACATAGTGATGTGAGACTGATAGGTTCCCTAGCAAGAGTAAGATGTGTCTGTACTCTCACTCTAAGAAAATTTTGAAGCAAGAGCTGCCCAAAATTTGGGGGAACACAAGTCAGAAGGCAGCTAATATCTAGGTCAATCATAAAATGATGGGTTCAAATGATAGTTTTGGCATTGGCCCCATCTGTTTTAAAGGGAGTCATCTTATGAGCTGAAACTCTAAGGCAGGATGCTTGAATGTGTATCTTACTTACACTGAGGTTCAGCTTAATGCATACTCCTGATTACTGCCCTCCAGAAGAAAGAAAGAAAGGGACAAGGAAGAGAGTGAAGCAAGTCACTCCCCATTTAACCTCTAACCTTAAGAACTTCCACCTTAAGTGTGCTACTTTTTTGTCCAAGAGGACCATGGATGATTACAAAACAGGAGCTATGGAGGTATCTAAGGACTTGTGGACAATGTCCCTGAGGTAAAATGAGGTAAATGTAGTCTGGTGCTGCCAGATACCTGTCCTTATTACCTGTAAAACAGAAAAGTTTCTCCTTTTGCCTCGACCAGTGACCATCTCCCCCACCTTCCCAAGGCAAATTGCATGATTGCATCAAGAAGCCAGAAAGACAGTATCACTGGAACCTCCTGCTTGTGTCTACCGGTACTAACAAAAAAGATAGTAACTGGTTCAAGAGGTTGAGTCCACCTTACATGGTACTACAAGGTTCACACCACATTCCCACCAACAAAGTCCCAGGAGGGACCCAAAAATCAGAAAACAGTCTTGAGAGTGAGATGCTGAAAGTCACATCCCACTCTGGAGGGGACTGTGAAGAGTTTGTCTCAAAAAGACAGATGAAGGGTCTACGATCTGCTGAATGATAGTTTCAACTGGAGAGACCCCTCATCTACAGCAACAGTCACAGAAAATAGCCAACTTTCCCTGATGTATGCTGGCTAAGGATTCCAAAGGTACTTGGACATCTCTATAGTCTTGCAAGAAAAGCCTTTCCCTCACAAAAACTGCTGGTAACCTCCATCTGTCAAGATTGAGGGTTAATATCGCCTGATGGTAACTCAGGACTTATGGATGACAGAGAAGTGGGCCAGAAGAGCTAGCATATTGGGATACCATTTAGCACAGGATCAATAGAGAGATACCAGAGTCACTCTGAGACCAGAAGTAACCAATGTTCAGCTGATCATTTGACACATCACACTAAACGGAAGAAAGGCACAGATATCCAAAACAACCCAAGGTTACTGGAAAGCATCCTCCAAAGAAGACCAGGGATCTAGAACAAGAGAGCAGAACACTGGGAGCTTCCTGTTTAGCTGTTGCAACCAGAATGATTGCCAATCTTCCTCAAAGTTCAAAAAAAGCCTTTCTGCAACATGAGGGTGTAACAACCACTCTACCCTAACTGCCTGGCCCTGGCAGCTAAGCTGATCTGCTAAAACATTCCTCCTTCCTGGAATGTAGCTGCTTGACAGCTCAATGTGGTGAACCACCCATTTGTGCACCTGCATCACCAATTGGCAGAGGTGAAGGGAATCATTCCTTCATGCTTCTTGATGTACCACTACATTTGTGTTGTCACTCATGAACAACAAGTAGTGACCCATCATGTGACTCAGGAACGTTTGGAGAGCTGCCAACACTACACGTTTCCAAGATGTTGATGAAGAGATCAAGGTCATTCTCTGTCCACACACCCGAGGGAGAAACCCCCCAGGTGTGCATCACACACCTCTGATGCATCTGAGAGGAGAAGCACCCCAAAGGTGCAGATTTCAGAGGAAAGCTCACTAAGAGATTCCCATTGTTCAGCCACCAAGCTGACTAATGCTGCTTCAGTTGCCACTGAAGCGAGTGTTAGTAGAGGCATCAGCCAAGCTGGATGTTTCCATCATGGCCGGAACTGCACTGTCATCTTTCTGAGCTTGCCAATGACTTAGTCTGACAGAAAACCTCTTGCTGCTGCTGTGTCTATCAACATGACCAGGCAGTACTTTACCTGCTACTTCACCATGAGATCCAACTTCTTCCAGTTTATTGTGATCCCAAGTGAACTTCAAGGTAAACATTTATATGAACTCCTGAGGGGCTACTGCCAGCCTGAACCACAGAGTTGTGAACTGGCAAACAGTTCCTATACATACAAAGCTGAAGTACTTTTTTGGAGGACTGATGAGTATCTAAAAATAAACATTCATCAGATCCAACAAAATCATGAAATTGCCCTACCTGATGGAATCCAACACAGGACAAGATGCTTCCATCCTGAACTGAGTCTCCAGCACAATTTTGTTCAATGGGAAGAGGTCAAGGACCTGTCTACAGGCTATTACCTTCTCTAACAAGAAACGTCAACTGGAAAAGCCCAAAGACAGGTCATCTACAAATTTAAGCACATTGTTTTCAAGCACAGGCCTCACCTCTGCCAACAGAGGCAGAGCTTTGGGACATCCTTGAGGGTAGGCCGGATGCAGGACCAGTAACCAAAGAGTGAAGGGCAGCAGCCCTTGAGAGGTAATCTGTAACTGTCTCAAAGGACACTGACTACCAGGACTGTGGCCCGTCACTGCCACATTGCCAAGTGGCATGTCAGGCATCCCCTTTACCACGGCAGTTGGAGAGGGACAACCTACTTCAGTGTCACCCTTACTTCTTTTTTCCCCTGGAAGCCAGAGTTGGAATTGGTGGCTGAAAGGCCTATGAAAACTCTTTGCCCTTTTGTAAGGAAAAAGAATCCTGGGCTCCTTATTGCAGTTGTGAGGAGCTCTGAGCATTTCTGATACCAGACACAGAAGGCATGGCTGCCCCCAAGGGCTTAAATACAGTTCCTTTAAAGCCCTGGGGGAATGGTTGATCAAGATGTCCTAGCTGTTGGAATGCCTAGTCCCCACTGCTGTCTCAACTTACTCTTCAGGAAGAGTAAAAGACACCCAAGACTGATCCATTGGGCAGAACAATATTACTCTCAGTCAAAACCTGCTGAGAGCAGAGCATAAATGGATGGTCATGGCCTCTCAGGACAAAGTTTACCCACAGGTTTGGAGTCTGATGCTGGGGGGGGGAGCAATGACTCTCCTGACACCAAAAACCTCTGGAACTTTGCCTTCTCACCACTAGATGAGACACCAGAAACAGCAAATTCAGCAAGTGTGCTGAACCATAGGTTGAACCGTGGTGCTGCCTGGAAGGAGACCATGACAATTGACTCCATGGCTTCTGACTCCACAGGTGAAAAGGATGTGCCTTCTTTGTGGAGTTTCCCAATGGGAGGTAATTTGTATTCCATAAACTCACAATTCAGAATGATGTAGTGTAATCTCTGCATTCACTGGCATGTCAACAGGGGAGAAAGAAGTTTACTCAATCTGCTGGACAACAAGGTACCTTCAACCATTCAACTTGGCAGTCTCAACAACAGTCTCATCTCTGAAGTGCATCCAAGTGTGTTCTATTAAGATCCAGTTTAAAAACTGCCATGATTGCTTCCAAGACCATTACACTCATGAATAAGTCCACTGATCTCTCAAAAGTACCATTCCAACCTGGCCTTAAGTTCTGCAGAAGGTCCCTTGGGTCCTAGCATATCCCCCAAAAGCACAAGTTGGATCCTTTTCTCAAAGGGAGGCTGACAAGTCAGTCTGCACTGGTGAGTGCTCTCAGGATTGTGGACACAGTTGGACCTAGCAGTACCCAACACCAAACCACAGGCCAAGGCTGACTCATGAATGGCAAGAGCACACTCCAAACCATAATCAACCTTCTATTAGAACTCGTGATCGATCAAAGCCAAACTAGTAGAAACAACAAGTGGCAGATCGCGCACTATCATGCACACATATTGGGAGTTCTAAATTCCAGGTGTCTATATGTGCACAATACAGAAATCATGCATATGCTGACTGAGAAGGTAGTGCCTACTCCTTTTTTAAATACTTATGTTTTAGTACAAACAGAGAAAGAGTCTGGGACAGCCCTTGTGTCTTGGAAAGAATGGGGGAGAGTGTAGGTTCTAAGCACACTCAGAAAACCATGTCAATCTAAGTATGGCGCATGTTCCAGCCCATATGTGAGCAAATGCCATCACTAACCCTCAGACCTTCTGAAAATACTTCTTTTGAGAAGGTTTGTGAGGTCTCTCCCCACTAGAGGAAAAACAGCAGAAGACTAGGAGGGAAAGGAGGATGAAATGGATGATAACAAAGAAGAAGAAAAACTTGCCTGAAATTCTTAATCGTGCTCCCTCCGTGAGTCTTACTCTCCTCAACTACATCAGCAGATGAATATCATAGGCAATACAACCACTACAGGAGGCCTGACTGGGTTGGCTCCTTAATGGTAAGAGCAACTACAGAAACAGGTGCAAGTGACCCCTCAGCCAAGGATAATTGGTAGAAGGTCCAGAAATGTAGTAAACGATGGGTCTCCCAGAATACCAAGGGGTGGCAACATTTTCTGCAGGTACTCCTACAATGCAGACATATCAGGAGCAGCCAACAAAGATGTAAGCAGTGATGAACCTTCAGCATGTACTGAGGTCTAACCTGGGGAGAGCTCAGCATGAGCACATACTAGTTATCTACCTCCAGGCATGTAATCCCTTTGGACAGAGACAGAGAACATGCAGAAGGGGCAGGAGAGGAATGAGCAGCTTAGGAGAAATGAGCTGAGAAGATGGGCTCAGTATCCACACCATTGCACGAGACCAGCATAAACTTCTGGCCTTCCTCTGACTCTTGCCAACCTCTTCCACTGCATAGGAAACCAGCTAGTACACTCCTTTCAAGGAGAACTAGGGTTACAACCAAGGCCACAGAACCTCGCTGAAGGAAGGCAAAGCTGTCAAACGTGACATTTTTATGATAAAATAAAGTTTTATATATACTTACCCAGTAATTACATAGCTATAGTTTTCCCACATATGGCGGCCTAAATTCAAATTTCATGGGTAGCGCTTCAATTGCTCAGTGTAGGTGCTGGTACTGCCCCCTAATGGCAATACTAAGAATGACTTAGCTAACCACCTCATTCTGTTTTATGCCTAATGTCCATCAGAGGTGAGGAGGGAGGGCTCTGATCATGTAATTACTAGGTAAGTATATATAAAACTTTATTTTATTATAAAAATGTCATTTTAATATAAGTGACTTACCCAATTACATAGCTAATTCCACATTGATAGGAGGTGGGATACATGGACATATTCTACTCCAAAAAATTAAGTCATATATTTAATTTGAAATAGAAAAGTTGCTATCATTGAAAACAATACTTGTCATTTCCTATCAGTTAAGAGAGCTACTGCAGGTGGATACTGCCTCTGGTTGGTGCTCATCTTAACTCGTAGCGGTATGGTAGTATAGCCAAGGTCG